>NC_070647.1:18453918-18510397 GCF_947347685.1 Pleuronectes platessa | reverse complement strand
TTCTACAGTTGTTGAGGACCCTCATCATGATAAATCCCCTGTGGCCGACATGAACTCAAACCTGAATCTTCACTGGAGAAACGTTCCTGAGGTTAAATGTTCAGTTTGAGTTGAAACTGTCGATTTGACCTTGAACTTATTTTTTAATAATTGTGATTCATGATCTAATAGATGTATTATTATTATTATTATTGTCATAATGTAACACAACTAGTGTTGTGTATCAGAAAGCTGGATTATGTCACAATGTGACATGACACGACGATATGAAGACAACACAATAAGACATGAAATGAAATAACACAACGTGTGTGTATGTACGACCTGAGAAAATATGACATAAGACAACATGACACGTGACACAATGTGACGTGATGTCATGAGATGAGACGACACATAATTACATTCATCTGCATCTGTGAAACTACACGCGAGGTCACAACGCTCAAAAACACACAGTTATGATTAATATTCATTTGTAAAACTAATTATTAATCAGGCTCCAGCAGAGAGTTGAATGTGTTCAGGGGCCTTTGTGACGTCTGGGCCCTCATGTCCCCCAATGTCTGACATGGTGTGAACTGACCCTTTGAGTGATGTCGGTCCCCACAGAGACACAAACCAGAGGAAACACACTCGTGAGGAGGAGGAGGAGTGGAGCCCATTTTTAAGAGCGGCCATCTTGGCCCTGGTGGTCGGTTCTGCAGAGTGAGAGCTCAGGCGGTTTCCTCTGCAGACGCCAGACGAGGAGCGAGGACATCACGTGACGCGCCCCCTCCCCCCCCCCCCCCCCCCCTCCGCCATGGACACCGTTATCTTTACACTCAAGTGGTTTCAGATCGAGTGTGAGTGTGAACGAGCTGCAGCTTCACATCGAATGAGCGTGTGTTTGGGTTGAAGCTGAACTCGGCCTCCTCCTACACACGAGCATCTGTTCCTCCGCTCGCCGACAGATCTGACCGATCACCATCTGCAGAGAGACGTCCTCTCCCCGGCCGCGCCGCCTCGGCCTCATCACCACACACAGAGTGTTTAAATCCCTCCTCGCTGGATTTCACGGCACCGGTTTACAAATCCATTTAGCAGCATCTGTGATGGAGCACGAGAGCTGCAGGAGGAAGCTGTGACTTTAAATGAGTGGCACGCATGACGTGGTGTCCTTGATTCTCCTGCTTGCACATGTCCTCTCTGTGTGTTATTATGCAGGCATCTGCTGTCAAGACTTCTTAAACTCATCGCTGCGTTCCTCCCGCTCGCCCCTCCACGCCACTCTCTCCATGCAGCCGCCCTGAGCCCCAAAACACACACACACACACAAACACACACCACACACACACACAGACGAGTGCAGGGGCAGAGTCAAACACGGCGAGGACACACACACACAGATATGATGATGATGCTGATGATGCTGATGATGATGATGATGGTGAGGCGCCCTGAGGCGTTGGCGGCTCTGACTCAGGCCGACTGTTCTGCTCCCAGCGCCACTCGTCTCCTCACATGCACCAAATCTGACATTCACTGTTACTGTAGCACCTCCTGCTAACGATGATGCTAACCTGCGCTCGCTCTGCGTGGGGGGGGGGGGGGGCAGGACTCGGACTCTCATCTTCACGTTGGTCTTCTTCTCTCAACGTTCACATTGATTCACAGCTGGTGTCTGCGTGGTCAATAGGAAGCTTCCTCCTCCAGATGGTTAGCTTAGCATAAAGACTAGAAACAGGTGGAAACAGCTAGCGTGGCTCCGTTCACAGGATCTGATGCGTCCGGCTCACGTCCATTAAACAACACAAACACACAACAAAGGCAAAATCAAAGACGTTTTCCATCAGTGAAGCTGAGTTCTTGTGTTCTCCTGCTTCTCCATTGGTCTCGTCTTCACGGCGTCCACACACGTCGAGCTGATGACCACTTCCTGTGGTTACCTGCTGATGACCACTTCCTGTGGTTACCTGCTGATGACCACTTCCTGTGGTTACCTGCTGATGACCACTTCCTGTGGTTACCTGCTTCCTGCTGCTGGTTCGGAACAGTCCCGTGAGTTTTGTGTTGTTTACACTCACACAGTCGTTGAAGCTGGAAACAGGAAACAGGAAACAGGAGATGTTTGACTGACGAGGTGTGTGATCATTGTTGGTCTGTGGTGTCTGTGGTGTCTGTGAGCTCTGACCTTCAGCTGTTGATTTGTCTCTGCTTGTTGTTGTCATCATCAGCAGCAGCTCGTTAGTGATGACTCAGCTAATTTGTGAGCTGCAGTTGTTATGGATGCTGGTTGTTACGGTTACCGTTTCCCTCTCCAACACACACACACACACACACACACACACACACACACACACACACACACACACACACACACATCACGTAAACACCAGTTTTCCTTCAAACTTGACAAAGTGATTTATTCCTTGGAAAGTACCAAAGTATTTTTAATGAACCACCTGATACTTTATGTTTCTACGCAACAGGGAGTGGAAATTATATAATTTACACAAACACGTGTGATGGAGATCTGGAGATACAAGAGGCTGGAAACAACAAAGTTATCTACGTGTATTTAATAACAGGCTTTCTGCAGAAAGGATCAACACAGGGAAACCACCAGGGTTAAGGGTTTTAAATACAAGTCATAAAAGTTACAAGGCTTCAAATGATTACCATCTAAATACAAAACAGTTTGTCAAACGTGTTTAGTTAATTTTTCTACTACACACGTTAAATATTCTGAAATAAAAAGTTCAAAGATCAAACTCTAGATTGGTTAAAATAAATGATAACATAAAAATCCCTGTATGAACCAGTGTGTAACCAGTGGGGTCTCGCCCGGGATCCAGATCCAGGTTTCTCTTCTCTTCTGGACTCAGGATGTTGTCTGGTAGGTTCATGTTCCTCTGGTGTGAGTTGTTTCCTGGGTGTTGTGTGTGTTTAGTGTCCAGATGTGACAAACTCACTGATTATTTTAAACCTTTCAGACAATTACTTTCTTATTGAATTTAAATTATTCATGAAACATACTTCAACATAACAACATCATTATAAATTGATCCAGTTTGAAATCATATAACATTTCCATGAGGATGGTTCAGTTTGAAGCTGCATGTGAAGGATCCTGTTTCCTTCATGAAAACATGTCTGATCTGTGCACACACATGAACACACACATGAACACACACATGAACACACACTGAGCATTAGCATGTCCTGGTTTCCTGCTCTGGTCTCCTCCTCTCTGACGCTTCTCTAAAGCCTCACAGCAGGAATCTGCAGCTTTATGCGTCCGCGCAGGAAAAATCATAAAGTTTATTGTGAAAAGGTCCTAATGGCTGTATCCAGTGCGTGAAATCGCTGCGTTGTTGCCAGTGGCCAGTCACAGAGTGAGATGGATGTTGGCGAGTTATTATTCATGGCTGCTGTAGTCTGAGGACAGTGCACTAATCCAGGGGCGGGGAGATGCACATAGTTCTTATCATGATGAGGCTGGAGCATTAGATAAGGAAAAGGATAAATATAGTGCTCGTGCTTTGTTTTCCTAATCCACCCACAGGGCGAAGAAACTAACCTTTTAAATAGGTCACCTTCTCTGCTTTTAGAACCCAACACACTGTGTGAGTGTGTGTGAGTGTGTGTGCGTGTGTGTGAGTGAGTGTGTGTGTGTGTGTGTGTGAGAGTGTGTGTGTGTGTGTGTGTGTGTGAGTGAGCGCTCTCTTGTCCTTTTGTAGAAGCCAGTGGAGGTTGTAGATGCTCCTCAGTACATTGGAATATTATTGCAGTGATAATATTTGCAAACATGTGCAGAGCTGTAAAGCCACTTCCTGTGTGTGTGTGTGTGTGTGTGTGTGTGTTTGTTTGTGTGTGTGTTAAATGTCATACCTGAGGTCCATGGACATAAACAAAGACCAGCACATGGGTCTGTGGGGAGTTGCCTGAGGTCACACAGTATAAACCACTGAGAAATCATATGTTATTCTAATTACAGTGATCCTGTTGGAGTCAGTAGATAAACAGTGACTGAGACTCGGACTCTGTGAACGTGGACGTGTCTCTGAGCTGAACCATAGAGCTGCTGTCCGCTCAGATAGTTTGAGTTTGTGTGGTTTTAGAGAAAGACTCCTTCCATCTCCTCCCAGCAGCAGAGTGTGGCCCCGGGGCCCGGCCCTCCGTCCACAGAGGAGAGGACACAAAGACAACACAAAGACCCTCAGTGAGAGCGTCCATGGACCTGGTGATGTGGAAGCTCTTTGTGTTGGGACAGTAAGGAGACCCATTCATGTGCATCAAGGACGTCGCTGCGTTTTGAAAACGATGCAGCGACAAACACACAGAGAGGAAGTGAAGTTACATAACACCAGAGAACACCAAATAATTACAGCTGTAAAATCAGATTTCACAGCAGCTCAGCAGCTTCTGATCACATCACGTGATCCTCAGGAGAATCTGAAACTTCTTTGAATCTCTCAAGTCGCCAGGTCCAGACGTAAAAGTGTAAATAATTAAACAGTTATTACTCTTGGCTGCTCCAGGATGTAAATGTTATGTTTTCATTTGCCGAATTGCTCCAAATTATAATGAAATATGCAAAACATGTTTAATTTGGTGCCTGTTTTTTTAAAAGTATATGTACTTCATAATTCTACTCTAGTTGTATTGCTTTAGGAACTTAATTTATGAGTTGAGACGACTCTCAGCTGTTCATTCAACAAGCTGTTCCACTCCTGTCCACTAGGGCGATAACTCTCTAAAACCAACACATCAAATGTCATCTGGACATTAATCACGTACAGAGACATTTGACGTATGATGAAATAAATCGTGAGTAGACAGCGAACGAACAGAAGATGGCGTCTTAGCCCGGATCAATTCATGAATCAACAAAAATCCCTGTTCTGAACAAATATGATTATAAAGCTTATAAATACAACCTGAGCTCTGATTGGCTGTTTGGTGCTGAGGCCATTTTCTTCTTATTATAAAATGTAATGAAAATCTGAACCGTTCATGAGAGAGAGAGAGAGAGAGAGAGTGAGTGGGGGAGAGAGAGAGAGAGAGAGAGAGAGAGAGAGAGAGAGAGAGAGAGAGAGACTGTAATGATTCTTCCTGACCTCTCTCCCCCCTCTCTCACTCTCTCTCTCTCTCTCTCTCTCTCTCTCTCTCTCTCTCTCTCTCTCTCTCTCTCTCTCTCTCTCTCTCTCTCTCTCATCCGGGTCCTCCTCCTCTTCTCTTGTGCTTTTAATATTGACTTCATCCAGACCCTCTCTGGTTCACGCAGCAGCACTTGTGCGTCCATGTGAGGAGAAGCTGCGGCCGCAGGACGCACAAGTCCCGCTTCCTCCCTCTGCTCCACCTGCTGCAGCTTGTTTGGAACTTCTTGATCTCCTGGGAAAGACGATGTTCGCGTCTCAGATCAACAAGTCTCCGGTGTTTCCGCCACAGTGACCGTGGATGGCTGCGGAATGGAGATCGCCTTGGTGAGTTTTGAGAACGGCGGCGCCAAAGGGAGCGGTGGAGGCGGAGGAGGCGGCAATGCCGAGGAGAGCTGCCGGAACGCGCTGGATGTCCCTCAGCCCGGCTTCGTGCAGACTGGACTCGGGGAGGACTTCGGCAAAGAGCTGAACACCCGGGGGAGTCCCCAGCCGCGGCTGCACCCGCTCAGCAGCTCGTGGAAAATCAACGACATGAACAGCACCTTCAGCTGCAGCGAGAACGCCATGGATGCGCTTTTACGCGCGGACCACAGTCCGCATCTGTTCGACGAGGACATGATGGACATGCACATGGACACGGAGAGCAACGAGAGGGTGCTCATCAACATCGCCGGGCTGAGGTACGAGACCCAGCTGGGAACCCTCAACCAGTTCCCCGACACTTTGCTCGGAGACCCCGCCAAGAGGATCAAGTACTTCGACCCGCTCCGGAACGAGTACTTCTTCGACCGCAACAGACCGAGTTTTGACGGGATTTTGTATTTTTACCAGTCAGGGGGGAAGGTCCGGAGACCCGTGAACGTGTCCATCGACGTGTTCGCGGATGAGATCAGGTTTTACCAGCTGGGGGAGGAGGCCATGGAGCGGTTCCGAGAGGACGAGGGCTTTATAAAAGAGGAGGAGAAGCCGCTGCCTCAGAACGAGTTCCAGAAGCAGGTCTGGCTCATATTCGAGTACCCGGAGAGCTCGATTCCCGCCCGGGGCATCGCCATCGTGTCCGTGCTCGTCATCACCATATCCATCATCACCTTCTGCATGGAGACGCTGCCAGAGTTCCGGGACGAGCGGGAGCTGATGGTCACCAACCGCCTGGACAACAGCACCGCGCCGCGGCCGTCCCTCACCTTCACCGACCCCTTCTTCATCATCGAGACCACGTGCGTCATCTGGTTCACCTTCGAGCTCTTCGTGCGCTTCTTCGCGTGCCCGAGCAAGTCCGAGTTCTCCAAGACAGTCATGAACATCATCGACATCATGTCCATCATGCCTTACTTCATCACAGTGGGCACGGAGCTGGCGGAGCAGCAGGGCCAGGAGCACCAGAACGGGCAGCAGGCCATGTCCCTGGCCATCCTGAGGGTCATCCGCCTGGTGCGGGTCTTCAGGATCTTCAAGCTCTCCAGACACTCCAAGGGGCTCCAGATCCTGGGCCAGACCCTGAAGGCCAGCATGCGGGAGCTGGGCCTGCTCATCTTCTTCCTCTTCATCGGGGTCATCCTCTTCTCCAGCGCCGTGTTCTTCGCGGAAGCGGACGAGCCGGAGTCTCACTTCTCCAGCATCCCGGACGCCTTCTGGTGGGCGGTGGTGACCATGACCACGGTGGGCTACGGGGACATGAGGCCGGTGACGGTGGGGGGGAAGATCGTGGGCTCGCTGTGCGCCATCGCCGGTGTGCTCACCATCGCGCTGCCGGTGCCGGTCATCGTGTCCAACTTCAACTACTTCTACCACCGGGAGACGGACCAGGACCAGTCCTCCCTGAAGGACGAGCCCAACAGTGGCCGGGCGAGTCCCGAGCTCAAGCGTAAAGGAAGTAAATCCTCCAACAAGTCCCAGGAAGCGGAGAACAACGACGCGACCGCCGCTGGAGAGAAGGCGAATATCAAGGCCAACAGCAGCATGGACTTCAAGAGATCCCTGTACGCGTTCTGCCTGAACACACGGGAGACGGACCTGTAGACCCCCCACTGTGACGCGCTGAGGCCCATAGTTCTGTAGAGTAAACCCCGTTAATGGCTCTTAAGTCTTTGCACATGGCGCAGGAGGATCAACACATCGCAATCCTGAAAAGTTTTAAGAGCGACGGGGTTGATTTATAAAAAGCACATTTTAATCCGCCTCAATCTGGTGAGCACATCCCTTAGTGAAGAGTTCTGACCCAACCCCGGAACACGTGACGCAACACGGAGGCCCGTGACCTCAGCAGGACCGTTACGGGGGGGGGGGGCGACTCTTTGCACTCTTTGTACATAATAGGAAACAGTCCATATTCTGCAACACGAGAAAAAGCCAAATTTTGTTTTTTCTTACCTTCCCTACATTTAGTCATTATGTTTACAAGAAAAGTTGCCGCAAAAGTGTACATATATCCCACACGCCTCTAGTTATGAATTGGATTACGGTGTTATTGTAGATTTTGAAAACCGGAAAGAAACAAGTATATTTTTGAGACGCAGACGCCTGTTTTCCTTCGCTCAGGTTCTGTCACAGAAGTGAAACACTTTCCCTTTTTCCAGCTGAGGGTCACCTGGCTCTCAGAGGACCTGGATCCAGACGCTGAACATCAGCAGCCTTGTTTATGATCATTTGAGTTTTTGAGAAGTAAAGGACCTTGTGGAAGTAAAGTGAAGGAATGAGCCAAGACACGAGGACAGAGCGGGGACCACCTGGAGAGAAGGAGCCACCCTGACACCAGGTTAGTGCCCAGGACCTGTTTCTCTAAAGCGCTTTGAATGATGTGTGAGTTTGTCTCTGATATGAATCCATAACTTCAGCACCGGTGCTGAAAGGACAGCTCCTCTGTCTGGAGCAGCATGGTTATATAACATGTGATCAGCGGTGGGAAGTGACCTATGACCTCATGAGAGCTCTTCACTTTGGTGTTTACATTTTCTGTTGCTATATATTTATATATTTATCTGGTTTATATTCAAGAGCATCACTTAGTTTTTTTGGAACCAGCCGTCTTCATGAGGATCGATGGACTGATCCATCAATACTGATGGATCAGCTAATATTGGCTCATTGTATATATTTTATATCCGTCAACTCTTATTTAGATAAGAACATTTAAGCTACTTTTTGGCACTAACTTTGAGAAAATGTTGAAATAACTGAACAGACTTGATTTACAATATAAAATGTCCAACTCAGTATATCTTGGTTTCTACAAAAAAACAAACCAAGCTGATAAACACACCCAGGAGTTTTGTATTATTTCTATATTGTTATAAAAGTTCACACAATATATTTGTAGTGATTGTTTGGATTTTGATTTCTGCTTGGTAGTTTGGGCCTTGAACCCAGACCCCGCTGTGACCTCTGACTAGGAAGCTGTGGTTGTGTCCATGTGGAACATGTCTGGGTTTGAACTTCAACTCATTTGTTCAATAGTTTATTCTGATGTTTGAAGGGGTCATTTATTATTGTGTCACAAAAATCAAATAGTAAAATCATTCCCAAAAATAATTTGGAGGGACGCAGACCTCTGGTCGTAAACCAGTGGACTGGCTGGGGAAGTGAATCTAAAGCAGATAAAACCAGTTCCATCTGTAGCATCTGCTTTTATTAATTTACTGCTTATTGATTATCATCGATTAATTTATTCATGACATCGTCTCTAAAATACCAGATGTTATTTAATATAGTATTAAACACAATGTTTATAATTATATGTTATTGATAAATTACCATTATTATCCACCTCCACCCAAATAAACACAAGATAGAAAGTAGTTTCATGTCCCTAAATTATGTTCATTTGAGAAACTGAATCCAAAGTTTGACAAAGAAGAAGATTGTTGAGGTATAAAAGTGCCCCCCCCCCCCCCAGCAGAGCAGACTCTGTTGGAAAACAAATTGAAATGGTATTTGACCTCTGTGCCTGGATGACCAGTTGGGAATCTTTCAAAGCAGATTACAATGAGCTTTGCAGCGAACATCTCAGAGGAGTGGGTGCTTCTGTATCTGTGCAGAGTGTGTGTGTGTGTGTGTGTGTGTGTGTGTGTGTGATGGGGGGGGTTTGGACGTGAGATCTATCGGGTGTTTGGAGTCACAGGCTCCTCAGCGTCCTGCTCTTCTGTCCTGAGAGACATCGGACATCTCAGTTGGGACGAAGGCGTCTTCAAGGAGCCTTCAATACAAACTGGGTAAAAAATGTAAAATAAGATCGACCACATTCGCTTCAGAAGAGGAATCATGTGTCATATTTAATCTGAGGCCAACGTTTCCTACAGAACCCGTTTAGATGTCACATGTTGGAGACTCTGAGCTCCAGTAGCTTCATGTTCGCTCATGAATTAATCCTCTTAATATCATAAACGCCCTCAGAGAACTGTGCTCCCCGGTTCCCTGTCAGGAGGAGGAGCCTCAGTCACACCTGCTTCCTGTCGGTTCAGGGACGGCTTCACTCCACAGAACTCTGACAGCAGGGCAGGAACCTAGAGCAGGAACCCAGAGCAGGAACCCCAGAGCAGGAACACAGAGCAGGAACACAGAGCAGGAACCCAGAGCGGGAACCCAGAGCAGGAACCCAGATCAGGACCCCAGAGCAGGAACCCAGAGCAGGAAACCAGAGCAGGAACCCCAGAGCAGGAACACAGAGCAGGAACACAGAGCAGGAACACAGAACCGGAATCCAGAGCAGGAACCCAGAGCAGGAACCCAGAGCTGGAACCCAGAGCAGGAAACCAGAGCAGGAACACAGAGCAGGAACACAGAACCGGAATCCAGAGCAGGAACCCAGAGCTGGAACCCAGAGCAGGAAACCAGAGCAGGACCCCAGATCAGGACCCCAGAGAGGGAACCCAGAGCGGGAACCCAGAGCAGGAAACCAGAGCAGGACCCCAGATCAGGACCCCAGAGAGGGAACCCAGAGCGGGAACCCAGAGCAGGAAACCAGAGCAGGACCCCAGATCAGGACCCCAGAGAGGGAACCCAGAGCGGGAACCCGGAGCAGGAACCCGGAGCAGGAAACCGGAGCAGGAACCCGGAGCAGGAACACGGAGCAGGAACCCGGAGCAGGAAACCGGAGCAGGAACCCGGATCAGGAACCCGGAGCAGGAAACCGGAGCGGGAACCCGGAGCGGGAACCCGGAGCGGGAACCCGGAGCGGGAACCCAGAGCGGGAAACCGGAGCGGGAACCCAGAGAGGGAACCCAGAGCAGGAACCCAGAGCAGGAACCCAGAGCAGGAACCCAGAGCAGGAACCCAGAGCTGGAACCCAGAGCAGGAGTGTGAGAACAAACAAGCAGAAGAGAAGGAGTGGAGACAAACATTAACATCTGGGACTCGAGCACAAGTTTCTTGTGAGAGAAAAGAGGTTTGAGGGAAAATAAATGATTCCTTGAATTGAGATATTCCATAAAAGATAAAGCAAATATTTATTAAGGGACTTGAGATCAAATAAATGTAAAGAAGAAAAATCAGTTCTCTTCCTTTGCCAAGTCATCGACATGGAGCTTTTTCTGACCTCATCATCCATCATGAATCATTTCAGGGGTTTACATGTTTTCTTTGTTCATTTCCCTCTTGTTCTCCACAGTGTGTGGATTTATACCCATGAAGGAATCAGTGGTTTAGCATCTGTCAGTGTGAGGAAGCTGCAGGAAGCTGCAGGACGAGGATCTGTCCTGCAGCTTCCTCACCTCCACTGACACGGGGCCAGCGGTGCAGCATCTGGACGCAGTCGACCAAAAGACAATGTTCATGTTCGCCTGCATCTTTTATTAATTTCATGTGATCTCACTGAGTAATTACAGCCTCGTCCCGTCTCCTCTGGTCGGAGTGGCTCATTCTTCTGAGGAGTGATAGACCTGGTTCCATTGTATCTCCTGGTTTGTGTTCCTCAGCGACCGACGGATGTGAACAGTGTTCAGATGTTAATCGTGGCTGAAGGCAACACGAGCAGGAACAAAGCCAAATGCTCACAATCACAAAGCACAGATGTGAAGTGACAGCAGCTTCAGTTATGAAGCATTTTACTGCATCTTAACTTCTCGTGATGTTACAGACATTTAAAAAATTCATAAACCTCTAGTTTACCTCCAAAGTTTATTTGAAGCTCAGGGACGTTGTTTTTCTAAATCTTCATTTTTAGAAATGAAAAACATTTCTTGAGATCTTTTCATTAAGAATCTTTTGGCTCAGCTTGATGCATTAAGTTTATATAACATTTATATAACGGTGACTATGTTCTGTGTTGAACGGACGGTGAAGTGTGTTTCTGTTCTTCTCTAACGCTGAAGTCTATGATGGAGTTTTGCATCGTCCTGTGTTATATTAATACACATGACTGTAATATATGGGTGTCCATATACTTTTGGCCGTGCAGTCTAACCCCTGTAAAGCTGTTACTGCCCCCCCCCCTCCTCCTGATCGGCTCTCCAGCCTTTGTTATCTGCTGGACGCATCAATTAGCCAGATATAACAGGACTACCCACAAGCCCCTGGGACACCGTCCAATACTCCAGTAATTCTGGCAGAGCCTCAGCTGCTGTGTAATCTGGTGAACTGCAGCTGCATGAGAGGAACCCGTCTGCTGCAGCTCGGGAACCACCAGGAACATCTGACTTGTGACTGGAATCATGACTTCTCTGTGAAGGAGGAACCTCCGGGTGGTGGACTGCTGAGGTCCTGAGCTGCTCCTTCATCTCCACATTACTTCAGCGTTAACACAGGAAGCAGGGGATCATGGGTAATATCCAGCTCTGGTCAGAAGACTGAAGGGCTTTGTGTTCAGAACATGAAAACCACTCGACCAGTCCAGCTCTAATCAGTGGTTCACACAGAGTGAGATGAAGAGTGATGACAGATCATGAGCTGACAGGTCTCAGGTCCCTCGCTCTCCTCTGCAGGAACCTGAGAGAGACGTGTGAGTGCAGCTGGACCCAGATGCTTCCTCACCGAGGTGTGGTCTGAGGAGAGGAGTCTCCTCAGACCACCAGCCAGGGCAGCAGACAGGGGGGGGGGGGGGGTGTTGAGTGACAGCTGTCGCTCGACGTGAGGGATCAGCAGCAAGGTACAGAAGGATGAGGACAGAGGAGACAAGGTGCTAGGAGACAGGGAGGAGGCAGTTGAGTGGCCTTGATCCAGACTGGTGAGGATCGAGAAGGTGGTTCTGGTGAAGAAAGGAGGAGAGTTGGACTGAGCCCTGACCCCTGACCCCTGACCCCTGCTCAGGAGGAATCCTTCTCAGTAATGGACTGGACCCGGTTCCTTTAAAGAGCATCTTGAAGTTTTCACTTCCTCCTGCTTTCCAGAGTGAGGTCATTAAAACAAATCTCCTGATTGGTGGACGAGTTAAACTCTTCTCTCCGTTTGGTTTAATCATAATTAAATCATATTTACTGATAATCAACAAACACTTTGAACATTTCACTTTCTCGTTGTTGTTGGTTTTTCTTTCGCTCAAAGTCAAATTCATAAATCATTTCTCCGTCATGTTTTCTCTGACCTAAAATATCTGGGCGGGATTTGAGCCTAAACTTTTAAGCTCTGTCCTCAAAAACTTGAAATAGATTAAAAAGCAACTTTGCATGTGAACCTGATGGACATCTCATCTCACTGCGAGCGGATCCATGACTAATCCAAACTGCTCTGTAATCTGGGGCCAGGGCGTTCTGCACCAATCTGACAAATGAACACACATAAGAAGTACAGTGTTTACATGTGATGCATTATCATGCTTCTATTTTTACCCTCATGAAAGCATTAATCCGGGGGCATCTCGCCTCGCGTGACGTTTCTGAGGAGCTGCTGCAGCTCAACTCATCACAGCGCTGTCACTCCACTGACCCGTCGGCCATGATTAGCTCCACTCAGACGGGACTGTCAGGAGAAGAAGTGGCACTCGGATGGAAGGAGCCGGCTGAAGGTTTAGGAGTTAACGCTCTGAACGAGGAGGCAGAGACGTGGAGGGTGATTAGCCTGAGCTTCTTTCTACTGACTCCTCTAACCCTGCTCTGCTCCCACAGGCTGGGAGAGCGCTGGAAGCAGGAGAGACAAAGAGATGAGGAAGTTACATAACACACACACACTCACACACACACACACACACACACACACACACACACACTGTCAGTCCTCAGCTGCAACCGCCACTGCTGCTCGAAAAAAGTTGGTGAGCAGGGAGAGAGGAAAGATGAGGCTGAGCTCGTCCTGGCTGACGATGAGAACGACACAGACGTGTGTGTTTGTGTGTTTGTGTGTTTGTGTGATTGTGTGTTTGTGTGTCTGTGACGGAATGTGAAGCTTCTGGGAAAAAACACATCCAAGGTTTTATAAATGACAGAGTGATGAATTCTGTTTCTGAGGAACATCAGGTGTGACCTGGTTTCTACTGGAGGAGGGTCAGGGTCAGTACATGAAGACCATCAGTGACTTTAAGTTGAAGTTATTGTAAAAGTAATAAATAAAAAATGATTCTACAAAAACATAGACTTCATGTTTAATGAAGTGATTTAGAAATAGTATGAAGATACATATTTCACTGAGGATCCAGAAGGTTTGATTGACAGAACCATCTGTGAACAATCCGGCCGGTTTCCAGATCCTCGGCAGGTGATTGGACGAACTCTCTGTCAATCACTGACCACGATACTGAGGCCAGAGCTCGTCCTCTTGGTGATGACGTCATGTGATTCCCGTTGTAGTGACGATGACGTCATCCCTTCCACGGTTTAATAGCTGGATATTATATCATAAACACACATCACTACACTTTGCTTTGTGTGACACGACTCGGCAGCACAACGTGTCAGCGTGAAGTCGCCACTTCCTCGTGTGCGTTGTTAAACCTGATCCTCGTGCAGCGTGTGCGGGCGAGTGGAGAGGAAGTGACGCCTCAGTGGCGAGTGATAATTAAAGGTTTTCAGACGAGCTGCTCCGATGGCTCGAGGTCTGTGACATGAACGACTCAGGAGCTTATATAACCTAATTGTGTAGCCTGCGAGAGCAGCAGTTCTCTTTACAGTGGAAATCATCGAGGATACGTTCACTCCAGTGAAATGCTAATTATTCCCTCTGCATGTTCCCGCCCTCCTCCGCCCGAGGCCCTGGGTGAACTGGTAGTGCTGGAATTAGAAAAGAAGAAATCCAGGACAGAAACACGAGATCTGAGTCCCATCTGCTAACATGGAGGAGGCAGAGTCCATGAGCTGCACTGCAGCCAGCCACCAGGGGGCGATGAGGAGGCTGTTCGATCAGATAGTTCAATATGATCATATATATATATATTTATATATATATATATATGAAACTAGTGAGCGTGAGTTTGGGTAAAGAGAACATTTGAAAATGGTAAATTTAAGGTTGAGTAAGTCAGTGATGTAAATATCCAGTAAATCACAAGTGTTAAAGAACATTTTCAATAAGAGGACACAGAGACTGACGGGGGGGGGGGGGGGGGATTCTACGAGCAGAAAGAGAAAAATCAAATAAGCAGAAAACAAGCAAACAAAGAGAGAGAGCGTTATCTAACCAGACTGAGTGAATGCAACGTTTCCACATGAGCGGCCGCTGCCATCTTCTGCATCATCTGCTCTGAGTGCAGCTCTGCAGCTCTGCCACGGGCAACACGGCACCTAGTGGATGTGAACATGATGAAGAGGAGGAAGACGAGGATGAGGACACCTCAGGGTGCCGCTGCCAGCAGCCAATCACACGTCAGCGCTGCTACAGAAGCTTTTGTTGGTCCAGAGACAGCGTTCGGCCTCTGGAGTCTGAGTCACTCACAAACTAGTTTAAATCATAAATCGTTTTATTAGGTCAAGTACAAATTTCATTTATATATATATATATATATATATATATATATATATATATATATATTCCATAGTTACTTTTGAAACTGTATATTTTACATCATATTTGATTGGTTAATGAAAGATGAGTTTTAATCACAGAATCATTTATGAGAGATATTTCTGTTCACTGAAACAATTCAGAGGCAAAGATTGAACATCTGTTTACATCTTTAATATAATCTAATAAAGGTTTTTGACTTATATCAAAATGTGATGAATGAATGAATGAATGAATGAATGAATGGCATTTGACGGTAGATCTGAGAAGTGATGGAATCTGTTTCCTGTAGTGAAGTGACCAGTGAGCATCACGCTCACGTGGAGTCTTCAGAGCTCCGTGTGAACGTGGCGTGTTTACATAACGCAGCCGGCTGATTGGTCCGAGCAGCAGCGAGAACATAAAGGTCAGCGTGTGCAGAAACACGTCGGGCAGCCGGGCCAGGCATCGAGCTGCAGAGCGTCTGTCTGACTGATCAGAGGTCAGATTGAGCTGTTAAACAATACGTGGGCAGGAGAGAGAGGAGCAGAGAAGACAGGGCCGGGGGCACGGAGGTGCATGTGGGTTTATTCAAACAGATCTGAGACCTGAGAGACTTTCCTCTTCACTGCAGCAGGATGGAAACAAGAAGAGGAACCAGAGAGAAACAGAATGAAAGTGTTTCCATGTTGAGGTCACAGCAGAGTGAGGAAGAGGAAGGACTCGCTGATTCTCACACGCTGATTCAGGATCTGTTCTCATGAGAAGACACAGGATCTGTTCTGAAGTTCTGATTTCTACTGTTTCAGAACAAACTTTAATCTAAATGACACCTGACACGTCCACTTCTATGAGACACGTTTGCTGGTTTTGATGGTTCCATAGAACACGTGACTGGGACGTTTAGCTTCAGCTCAGCAGACAGAACCAGGAGATTCATGAGAACCAGGAGAACAGATAGAGAACCGGTTCTCAACCAGGCAGCAGGTTCCTCAGACGGAACCAGGTCCGAGCTGCGACGTGAGGCCGGAGCCTTTCGGAGCCGTGACAGCCTGACGGGGCCCCCGGGGCCCGGGTGACCCCCCCGCCAGGCGCCCACGTCCACACAGATCTGGTGTCCGGGGACAAACGGGCGTTCGGCGTTTGTCGCGGCGGCGAAACGAATTTGCTTCGACCAAAGGTCAAACTGAGGCGGATCTTTTCACGGTCGGTCCTGATCTCTGTCAAAGATCCGGAGACAGGAAGCGTCGTCTCTCTCGTGCCGAGCAGCGTGTCATGAACTGGTGAATTCTCCCGGTGTTCGATTCCCTGTGGTTCATGAGGCTGGACCCTCGGCTGAGGGGATGGGCGGTAACACCCCCTCCTGAATTCAGCAGCTATTTTTAGGACCTAAAGAGGGAAAATCCTGTTTGTTTATTCACAGACGAGGAGGCTCGACTGCGTCATGCAACTCGTTCTCCTCCTGATGTCTCAGCGGCACGTTCGGCTGCATGTGCCACATCAGCCCTGCATGAACACACAGATTTAATTACTCATAATATTCACCATGTCCAACCAAGGATGCAAATAGACACAATGTGTGTGTGTGTGTGTGTGTGTGTGTTGGGGGGGGGGGGGTGTTTGTAGTAATCAGAGCAGAGCTGCCGTTGGTGTCACAGCATCACAGCCGCAGGCCCGGGAGGTCACATGCTCCCAGCTGCCAATCACAGCGGGCCTCGCTTGATTGAATTTCCTCTGTCGCCCGCCGATAACCACGCGGCTCCCGATGGAGCCCGAGGCCGGCGGCTGTGGAGCCGGTCCAGAGAGAGTCAGGCCCACGAGAGGAACCGATGTGGAGCCGACGCCAAAACAAACCAGAAGCTCAAAGAGGCTGAAACTCTGTCGTTAAAGTATTAATTAGTACTTTAATTTGAAAGATGATATAGGGTTCGGGTTCTGGATCTATAGAGATACAGAGCGTTGTCTCCGTGGTGCTTTCACTCGCGTGTTGTCCTGTTATCTAACCTCGCTCCCAGTCACTCAGAGGCAGGACTCTGTGCTCGGCTCATTCTGGTGATGTAACACTGAAACCGCTGCAGAGTCTGTGCCACTCCGTCTCCGGTGCTGGACAAACTCTGTCTCCTGAGCGTCTCTGCAGGAGGACGTCTCGTCTCCTGAGCACTTTGCTCTCAGCAGGACGAGGGTGTGAAGTCGAGACGAACGCTCGTTAATCTAAAGCTCAACACTTTGGTCTTTAAACTTGATTCACATGAAGCTCAAGCTTCGTCTGAACATTTAGTTTCATGTAGTTTGTTGCTTTAAATCATGAACAGGACATTTTGAAATTCCTCCGGATTAAGTGGAGACTTTTATTTTGAAGGATTGTGTTTATACATTTCCCTTGTTTTTAATCTGTTTAGTATGAACCTCAGTTTATAGCTTTACTTCCCCTGTTTGTTTGGACTTTCTCCTGAAAGGTTCAGAGTGAACATCTCCACAGATGAAATCGAGTTCACAGGATTAATCCCTTTGGTTTTTATGATTCTGTCATTTCTCCTCCAGCACAAACTGCAGGTCGACGTTCAGCCTGTGAATCAGTTCATTGAGCAGATTGGTTTGGTTCAGATACGTGTGGTTCTCATGACGTCTGTGGTTTGAGTGTTTTTGGGGATTTATGTTTTATTCTTTATGCTCATTTCGACCGACGCTTGTGATTGAAGGTGTTTGGGAGGAAGTGAGGATATGAAGTTCAGTCCAACATGTCTCTGTGACAGCTGGACTCCACTCAAGTGCTGCCACCCTCACATTTCCCATAATTCCCGTCTCTGCAGGAAGCGGCCGACCCAGGGATTATGTGGGTTTGGTGTGAGAACACATTTGGATTCGGTCAATTTCTGCCTCCAGATTTGAGGCGTGTGTTATTCCTGCTCCTCGCTGAGGTCTGACATGTGAACCGATGCTTTTTCCAACTCGTGTCTGTGTCACAGAAACACTTTGGCTCAGGCTAAGTCGTCTGCAGCAGCGACTGGAACCTGCTGCAGGATTTGCAGTGTCTGTCATTAAGTAGATAATGCTCAGCGCTACGTGATCCGCCGCCATCATCACAGCCCGAGGTCAGAGAGGGTCCTGGTGAAAAACACATCCCACAGCTGCACCTCCTCCTCCTCCTGCTCCTCCTCCTCCTCCTCCTCCTCCTCCTGCTCCTCCTGCTCCTCCTCATCAGGAGGTTCAGGTTCTCTCACATTCTACTGTTCCTAAAGCAAATCATATTCAACATCTGGAGGGAACTGTTTCATTATTCTCTATAATTATAGTTAATACCTTTTCTCAAATCACATTTTTTAAAGTTCATTTTTAAATAGACGTTGTTGTTGTTGTTTGTATAATAATATCCTGGTTGCCTCTTGTTTACTGTTTTCACCTCCTCGACTTCTTACTGTGCTGCCGTCTCCTCATGTTTAATAAAAGCTCGACAGTAATTCATATCTCAAAGTATAAAAACTGATATGTTGAACTTCAACGGACGTTTAATCTAAAGATTTAAATAAAATACCCTCGAAAGGTCGAAGGTCAAGGTCATAGTAACCATGGCAACCACAAATAAAGCCTTATTCTACGAGAAACCAAAGAAAAAAATAATTTAATAAAAATAATCTTCCACTCTTTGAAAAAACAGCCTGAAGGTTAGCGTGATGTTTCACAATGAATCATCAGATCTAACACACACACACACACACACACACACACACACACACACACACACACACACACACACACACACACACACTTTTCTCTATGCAGATATTCTCATTGTGTAGTTTCCAATAAACAATTCAAACGAACAGAGAAGAGATTGAATCTGCATCGTACGACAGTTTCATGCTCCAGAAGAACCAGTGGAACCAGTGGAACCAGTAGAACCAGTAGAACCAGAATCCCACTCGTCTCCTTGTGAACCGACACCTGCAGAGACACGAGCTGCTTCAGGAACTCACTTCTTGATGTGAAGTCGTTTCCAGAACAAAACTGAACAAGAGCAAAGTGTCAGAGCTCCTTCACTCAGAGGAGAAGTCCTGCAGCGCCACCTGGTGGAGTGTTGATAAAGTGCTTCAACCAGCAGCTCAGATTACTGACCTAAAAGAACAACAACATTAATGCTCCATTACGAGTTAATACCCTAGAACTTATACATGAATATTATTCCTCTAGTAACAGAGAGAAACCCTCAGTCGGGGTCGTGTTAGTTCATCGTAGGAAAACCAGGATGTTTGTTTCACATTCTGTTCAGAGCCGACGTACAAACAACCACAGAGAACCTGTCGGGCATCGAACCCCCGGCAGGAGAAGGTCTCTGTGATCTCGAGGGTCGAAGACATGGGTTTAAATACTTGTTTGATCAAATCCACACGATGATCCAGTCTCTGTGCTGCAGCTTCTCCCAGTCGATCTGCAGAGAATCCACTGGCCCCAGTCTCACTCACACGTCCTCTCCAGTGGCTTTAGTTTGAGCAGAAGTGAAGCACGATGTCAAGTTTCAAGTTAATATCATCTGAGAATATACAAGAAATCCACATGTGACCCGGAGAGAGAGAGAGAGAGAGAGAGAGAGAGAGAGAGAGAGAGAGAGAGAGAGAGAGAGAGAGAGAGAGAGAGAGAGAGAGAGAGAGAGAGAGAGAGAGAGAGAGAGAGAGAGAGAGAGAGAGAGAGAGAGAGAGAGAGAGAAACAGAAACGAAACCAGTCCAGGATCTGAGTCGCTGTCCACTGGGAGATGAAACTGGTTTGATCTGTGGGACGTGATAGAAACAAGAATATTTGATCTGTGCTTTGATTTTCCCTTTTCCCCACATTTGAGTAATTCTTCACAATTCAATTCAGAGACACTTCAACCTTCTCTCCTCAGTTTCAATCACAGGACAATTGGTTAATATTCTGCTGCGTTTTATTTGATTTAATAACAATTATTTATATTTATTGAAGAGGTAAATAAAGTTGTGGGAGATAACGAGCCAGCGCACTCGTTAGCTTAGCGTGTTCCCAGCGGGACGATGAGTTCACACAGTTCATTCAAATGAACATTTCTTTCAGACTAAAAGGCTTAAAAGCTACGAGAGCTTAATCTCTTTGTATCCTCTGGTTCTCTGTCCCCTGAGGGCTCAGTGATGAGAAGCAGCTCGGGTCTGGTTCACCTGCTCAGGTAACTTCACCCGTTTCTCCTCCTCCAGGTTGAAATCCTAAAATCCTCCCGTGTCCTGATTCAAAAACCTGCTGCTGACGACACTCGACCTGTTTGATATGTTGTTAAGAATAAACCTGAGTAAATAAAGAGGAAGGTGTGTGTGGTGTCGTGATGAAGGAGTCACACGCTCTCTCACCTCCTGGTGTCATGTGAGCTCCTTGGAGAGCGCCGGGCGAGGAGGTGAAGAAGGGAAAGTTCTCCTTCCTGCTGGATTTGTCCCAGCGAGCTGCTGCTGCATATGCTGCAGTGGATTACACTGATCCAACTTAATGCCTAAGACCGTGCAATCATTCATAACTACAGGAGCTGTGGAGGCTCCCAGCTCCATCTGCCGCTGCTGCAGGATTAACTTCCAGGAAGATGTTAGAGACGGGGGGGGGGGTCACCAGAACCTCTCCATCTAATTGGTGATCGAACCTGAACAGGAGCTGATTGTCGAGGCCAGAAAAACTTCACAATTTAATAAAATGTGCAAAGATGCTCGATGATAATAAAAGATCTATAAACGAACGATATCTGAAAGTACATATTTCCACATGTAATATATTAGCATCTTCAAACTGTGCCGGTGACTTCCAGGTCTCGTCCTCATGCTGTTGTCTCTTGTGTCTCCACAGAGTGGAACCCTGGCCTCCGACCATCAGGACACTTCACCACAGGACCCGTCTCCCCGGAATCGAACCCACGGCTGCTGCAGCGTGGAACACCCACTTTTGGAACTTTGTGCCTTCAACCAAAATTCACCAGTGATACTTCTGAAGCTTTTTCTTTTCTTGCATCTTGTGTTGGTTTTCCTTGGTGAGGACAGAGGATCAATCTGCCTGATGTCCGAGGGCCAGGGGGCGCTGCTCTGTCTCTCTGGAGAAAAACACAAATCAAACCAGGACATAAAACGTTCCATTATGTTAATGTCCTCAAATGTTCTTTTTTCTACAAATAGTGTCAGTGATTTACTTCATATCAGAAGAAATCCCTTGCTGTGCAATATCAGTGGATATTTATGTGGAGTGGTCATGTGGATGTAGACTTTGGACAAACTTTTTGGTTTATTTTTGTAACGATGTTTTCCTGATTTCTATTTTTCTAAAACGATAAGTCAGACGAGGGGAGAGAAGAAAAAAATACGTGAAGGGAATGAAGACGTTTGGTTGTTGACAAAAGACGATTTGTTCAAGTTAAGTTTTCCTCAACCACATTCCCTCCTGCTCGGACCAGGGCCAAAGCCATAGCCTATCTCAGAACCCCCCCCCCCCCCCCAGGGGCCGAGCAGCCAGATGCATTCTGGGCCTCCGCTCGTCGGCTCGGCTCGGCTGTGGGACTTCTCGAGCGTTTCTGGTTTCTACTGTTACCTTCAGGGGCTTGAACCTGAAGTCGTTAGTATTCTCTACCTTTGTGTGGCCTGTTCTCTTTGCTGTTATTTTGTACTTCCTCCTACATATCAGTCGAGCAACTCTAAGTGACATGAGTGTGTGCACGTCGGAGAGGATGAGCGAGTGGGAGGTGAAATACTGTAAATTCTCAAATGAAAGACAAGCAATGATCAGGTGTCATTAAAATGTCCCACACAAGGTTAACAGATTTAAAAATAATCGTGAGCAAGAAGGTTCCACTATTTCATCTGCTGGGTTCACAGCCTGCTCTGCTAGATCTAACACCGGGTTCCAGTTTGTTCTAAACCTCATGTGTCACCGGGAAAACAAGTCAACAAGTCCCAAAACCCAAAGTCCAAAAACCCTAGGTCCCAAAACCCAAAACCCAAAGTCCCAAAACCCCAAAACCCAAAGTCCAAAAAGCCAAGGTCCAAAAACCCGAGGTCCCAAAACCCAAAGTCCCAAAACCCAAAGTCCAAAAACCCAAAGTCCCAAAACCCAAAGTCCCAAAACCCAAAGTCCAAAAACCCAAAGTCCCAAAACCCAAAGTCCAAAAACCCAAAGTCCTAAACCCAAAGTCCAAAAAGCCAAAGTCCCAAAACCCAAAGTCCCAAAACCCAAAGTCCCAAAACCCAAAGTCCTAAACCCAAAGTCCAAAAACCCAAAGAGTCCCACAACCAAAAGTCCCAAAGTCCCAAAACCCAAAGTCCAAAAACCAAAAGTCCCAAAGTCCAAAACCCAAAGTCCAAAAACAAACCCCCAGATATTCTAAATACAACCTTTAAAAAACGTAGACAATCAGTAAAAGAGACTTCCACAGCTGCAGGTATTTCCAGAATCCTCTTCAAACCTTTTGGATGAAAAAAATATTAGATTTTTTATATATTTTTTTTATTCTTTAAAGGTTTTACGAGCTGTGACTGTTTCCAACCCAAACTAAACTGGTAGCTAGCCTCGACATATCTCACGCTCAATGACATGAACCCAGATTACAGTATTTATTTAATTTTTAAACACATTGATATATTTATTTACTGCATCTTTTTTTTGTTTCTAGCAGGGACATGTGTAATTTCTGGATTCATAGAAATTAGCATTTAAAATCTTTATTTTTCTTCAATCAAACCTGTTTTTTCATCCAAATGTTTTTGAGGAAGTGAGAAACTAAATGTTCGTTAGATTTGTGCCTTGTTTTCTGAAGTAGTTTCAAACTGCTCGGTTCTGTTCAGGGACGTTCACGTGGTCCACACGTCTCAGACTGGTCACTGCTCGATCTACCAGTGAATCCCAGGGAATAAATTACCATGAACTGGATGTGGAACCGGTTCCTGGATTGTCGAGGTTACACCTTATTTGTGTTACATAAAATAAAAATGATCAGATAAAATAGTGTGTCTATTTGAGAATTTACAGTAACTCCAGTTTTATTGTTTCAACCCTTTTTCCTGTCGTTGTGAATCGTGTTCTGTGAATCCTTGAAGCTGCTAATCCATGTAATGTGTAGATGGGAGATATCCAGCCTTATCCCTGACGTCCTATCAGCATCCTCCATATACCTCACACACACACACACACACACACACACACACACGTAATCATTCTTCAGGCGTATTGATTTCATGCATCAGTGATTCACTTGCCTCAGTTTGAGCCTTTCAGGGAATCGTCACTTTCACAAAACCAAACTTTTCTGTCGTGTTTTCAGTTCAGTGGTTTTATTTTCACCCGTTTTTCAGAATGAATCTTTATTCATTCGTCTAAACAAAGGTGAAAACAACTTTAACAAGTGTGTGGACTTAAAAACCTTGATGTGTGACAGTGGAACAAATCATTAATTTGATAACTTTATTATCAAGAGAAACCACCTGGGAGAAAAGGATCCAGACGCAACAGGAACATATCAGTTTGAGTTTGGTTGAAGGTTTGTAAAACATGTCAGGAGAAACGTTCTGTGTCTTCTGGACACCAGAGTCTTCACAGTTCTCACAAATGAAAGAAATCTCTTCTGAAGTTTTTCTTTTTTCTGCAACTGAAACAGAAACGATGAAAAACCCTCGAAGGCACAAACTGGTCCACAAGTCCGTCTCCACTGAATCCACCTGTTACAGCATTTTAACAAGTTGCTTGAAAAGCAAGTGTTAGTAGGAAAACATACAAGTGTTTGGTTTCTTTTTTATGGTAGATCTTCTTTTTGTATTGCATGGTTTTGACTGAACTCCGCCCCATGATGATGTGTTCTGCCAACAGTAGTGGAGGCAGCGTCCCTTCTGTGTGGAGTCCGTGGACTCTGCTGCCTGTGGGTGGCGCTGCCTCCGTCCAGCACCACCTTCCACCTTCCACCGTCCCCAAAACAAACGCTGCCAAATTGGTCTGAATAAGCCAAATTTTTTTCTGACGTTCTCTGTGTAAAGGTGGTTGAAGTGTATCACATGTTAAACCTCATCCCGTCAATGTTACGTTGTGTTTTTAACAAAAAAGAATCCTGTTTGTTAAAATGTTGATAATATATGCAGAAGACTTACGAAATAAACTGAAACAAACTCAACTGTGTGTTTGACTGGGGAGAGCGCTTGTAATTCATTGTGGGGCCACTGGGGGGAGCCAGTGACTTGCATTTCTATCAGACCGCTAAAAACACAAATTCTGATTAACAATGAAGATCAAATAAAAAACCTGATCATCTTACTCACAGTTTTATCAATAAAACTTATTTAGAAAACTTGCTTTGACGTCAACATTCACTTCAATTCCATCTTCAGTAAATGCAGCACAGAAACAATATCATGTATTAATACCACTTCTATTTCTGATCATGATAAAAGCTGATTGTAGAATAGAGTGTTTTTTGTCATTGAACACAAAACAATGTTTGTTCCTGCTGAAAAACATCCTACTGTGTAAAAATGGGCAAAAGGTTCAAATAGAATTAAATCAAAAGCGGTCATAGTAAAGTCATTAAATTCATAAAATCTAATATAATACTTTATATATTGGACTATTTACTATTTAACAAAAAGTAAATGAGACACAGTTTTTCCCATATTAATACAATTATCTTTCACTTCTTATGTTTCATGGAGACCTGATGTTTCAATGTGGAAACTTCTCACAACACAAAACAGGTTCAACAATTAATTATTATTTGTCTTTATTATCTCATGTCCACTTTATTGAATAACTGGTGATTATGTTAAATATGTACATATTGTACATAAAAGCACAATTTTTATTTTTCACTTTATTGTTTGTATAGGTATCCAATAAGTTCTGAAATAGGCCGCAGAGTGGCGCTGAACGGAGGGGGAACCGCACAGCCTCGTTTGCATGTGATGTGGATAAAGAAGCTCCGCCGCGCCTCCCCCTCACATCTCATCTGATCCACAGACACGATGCCGGAACCAGCGAAGGCTTCAGCGCCCAAGAAGGGCTCCAAGAAGGCGGTGGCGAAGGCCCCCGGTAAGACCGGCAAGAAGAGGAGGAAGTCCAGGAAGGAGAGCTACGCCATCTACGTGTACAAGGTGCTGAAGCAGGTGCACCCCGACACCGGCATCTCCTCCAAGGCTATGGGCATCATGAACTCCTTCGTGAGCGACATCTTCGAGCGCATCGCCGGGGAGGCCTCTCGCCTGGCTCACTACAACAAGCGCTCCACCATCACCTCCCGGGAGATCCAGACCGCCGTCCGCCTGCTGCTGCCCGGGGAGCTGGCCAAGCACGCCGTGTCCGAGGGCACCAAGGCCGTGACCAAGTACACCAGCTCCAAGTGAACTGCGGAGACCCGCTTCCACCCAACGGCTCTTTTAAGAGCCACCCACCGGCTGCCTGGAGACAAACGGTCCTGATGCTTCCATGTTCACATTAAAATGACCCAGAACTTTAGATACATGTTCCTCGTGTGTTTCCAGGTGAATGAAGCTTTAGAGAAGTTCACTTGAATCTAAACATCAAATGAATTAGCTTATAATTTAATCTATAGAAGCAGTGAATTTTGAAAAGCAGCAAACCATTGAGCATATTTATATCTTAGACCAGTTTCCTCTAGTATATGATTTCATGTTTTGATTCATGTGTATTCACCACTCGATGATTCTCACAGGTTCCACAACTGTCACAGATGTTCACTCAATATGAAATTAGATTAATGCTTCATTCTGTAAACAAAATAATTCCAACTTCAAAATGTAAACATGAGTCGAAGGATTTAGACGCTGACTAGAGAACTACTCATTCACACTGAAGCTCCAGGAACTGGGGGATTTTAACATAGAATTCTATATTCTTGGTATGAAAATTCAATTTGTGATTTTAATTTCCCACGGGATTAATAAAGTATCCATCTATCTACCTTGTTGTGAAAACTGATCCACTGTGGAACCAGAGTAAGATTTAGATTCAGTCTCATATTAACCATCGAGTAGACGTGACCTCATGCTTCATAACTCAATAATTTCTCATTCTGTATATTTTACTGTTTGTTTTGCACCAAACTGTATTTGACTGATAATAAAAGACTAATGTGATAAACGTGGTGCGTAATATGTTTCACAGTTTACATAGTTTTACATGAATCACTGTGTGATTTCATATCAGGAATTACCTCAAAAAATGAACACTTTTTATTATATTTATATTCAACACATGTCTTCAGATGTGTTTAACCTCAGTTTAATTCTTATTATTTCAAATGAAAGAGATTCTACCTTCTGAAAAAGTAAATAGAAATGAAGTGATAAATTATGCGTTTGAATAAAATATATATGAATGTATATATACATTTATATTTTACCTGGATTATATATATACATATACAGTTTAGCTCTGAATGACAAATGACATCAGTCAGTAATTGTAGAAACTCAGAGTGACGCTGAACATGGAGCTGATGACGGAGGGGGAACCGCACAGCCTCGTTTGCATGTGATGTGTTTAAATCCGCTCCGCCGCTCCTCCCCCTCACATCTCATCTGATCCACAGACACGATGCCTGAACCAACGAAGGCGCCAGCGCCCAAGAAGGGCTCCAAGAAGGCGGTGGCGAAGGCCCCCGGTAAGACCGGCAAGAAGAGGAGGAAGTCCAGGAAGGAGAGCTACGCCATCTACGTGTACAAGGTGCTGAAGCAGGTGCACCCCGACACCGGCATCTCCTCCAAGGCCATGGGCATCATGAACTCCTTCGTGAGCGACATCTTCGAGCGCATCGCCGGGGAGGCCTCCCGCCTGGCTCACTACAACAAGCGCTCCACCATCACCTCCCGGGAGATCCAGACCGCCGTCCGCCTGCTGCTGCCCGGGGAGCTGGCCAAGCACGCCGTGTCCGAGGGCACCAAAGCCGTGACCAAGTACACCAGCTCCAAGTGAACTGCGGAGACCCGCTTCCACCCAACGGCTCTTTTAAGAGCCACCCACCGGCTGCCTGGAGACAAACGGTCCTGATGCTTCCATGTTCACATTAAAATGACCCAGAACTTTAGATACATGTTCCTCGTGTGTTTCCAGGTGAATGAAGCTTTAGAGAACTTCACTTGAATCTAAACATCAAATGAATTAGTTTATAATTTAATCTATAGAAGCAGTGAATTTTGAAAAGCAGCAAACCATTGAGCATATTTATATTTTAGACCAGTTTCCTCTAGTATATGATTTCATGTTTTGATTCATGTGTATTCACCACTCGATGATTCTCACAGGTAGAAACTCAGAGTGACGCTGAACATGGAGCTGATGACGTAGGGGGAACCGCACAGCCTCATTTGCATGTGATGCTCCTCCTCACATCTCATCCACAGAAACCTAAGAAGGATTCATAACCTCCATGTTCAAAGTCAGGTCGCGTTTCACTAGTTATTAAACCAAACACAACCTCATTATAATTATAAATGTTCTTCTCACTGCTGCTGTTTCATAATTCTTCAGTTATGATAACAAGCTGTTTGTTTTCCTGGTTCTGAGCAGATTTTAAAAACTGGCTCTTTTTGTTGACGTCAGCTGAGAATGAACCAACGACTCTTTGTTTAAAAAGTTTATATACAAGTTAAATAACTATGAAATCAAAGAACCTGAATCTAGAGGCTCGTAAGTTTAATGATTAAGATGAACTGACAGTTATTTATTAAATGTTTAGCTGTTTTAATCACTCATTATTTAGCTGATTGAATGTTATTATAGAAACTACTCGTCTGAGTTTCCATCCATTCACATTGAACTTGTTCATTTCATCCATTACTGGTATCTGTTGTGAACACATGCAATTTAATAAATCACAATCTTTCTGTCATCTTGTGAATTCAGAAGTTGTCAAATGAGTGTTTGGGGTGACAATTGAATGCCAATGGGTCACCACATGTATCCAGAATGAACAGGACGGGAGGCTGATGATTCAAGAAACAGAGAATTGATTTGAGTCGGAGAAATTATTAAAAAAGTCTGATCAAACATCACAGGATGATGTTCAGAGTGTGGAGAACTAGACTGTACTGGATATATATAAAAGAATACAAAGAGTTAAATGCTCAAGAACCAATTTAACAAAGCTAAATTATTATACGTAGAAACGAGCACAGCACTATTTAATCATAACACTGGTGTGACTGCACCAGTGGATTATCACTGCAAGCGATATTAAACAATGAAATAACAGAAGAGGGCCTCTAGTTCACAGAGCCAATAACTCACCAATATTCAAACCATCACACCAGGATTGCACATTGCCCATAGAACACAACAAAATCAAATAACACATCTGGGAAATATCGACAGTGAGTCAATGATGAAAGATAATATGTTCTAATTATATTTAATAAGTTCTAAGAATGAGTAAATGTTTTATATTTATTTTAATATAGTAGCAAATTATCTTCTTGTTTTTAATCTTCTGCACTGAACAATAACAAACGTCCTATGTGCTCTCAGCGGAAGTGACTCCTGTCACGTGCCTCTCTTTGGACCAATCAGCGCCAGCAGCGGCCCGGCTCCGGCTACATAAGCTGAGCTCCGCCACTTCCTCCACATGTTCACTTCTCTGTCGTCATGGCTCGAACCAAGCAGACCGCCCGTAAGTCCACCGGAGGAAAGGCTCCCAGGAAGCAGCTGGCCACCAAGGCCGCCCGGAAGAGCGCCCCGGCCACCGGCGGAGTGAAGAAGCCTCACCGCTACCGGCCCGGGACCGTGGCTCTCAGAGAGATCCGCCGCTACCAGAAGTCCACCGAGCTGCTGATCCGCAAGCTGCCCTTCCAGCGCCTGGTCCGGGAGATCGCTCAGGACTTCAAGACCGACCTGCGCTTCCAAAGCTCCGCCGTCATGGCTCTGCAGGAGGCCAGCGAGGCTTACCTGGTCGGCCTGTTCGAGGACACCAACCTGTGCGCCATCCACGCCAAGAGGGTCACCATCATGCCCAAAGACATCCAGCTGGCCCGGCGCATCCGCGGGGAGAGAGCGTAACCTGCCCGCACTCCGCTCACCACACAACGGCTCTTTTAAGAGCCACCCACCCGCACTGAAGAGTCAAAGTCCCGCTGCTCTCAAGCATTAATCACTCCAGTATATAAACACAAACCTCATGACCCAGATGTCAGGTCGGTGTTTACATGCAGTCACTACAGAGAAGATCTGTGGGGGGGGTGTGTTACTGAAACATGTGACCTGCAGGTTTAGATGCAAACCATTAAAGGTAAACGTGTCTGATTCCTCATAAACCTTCCATTTCCTCTGGTATCGTTCATTGTTTAATTAATTTTGTGAAATATAGATATGAGATGTGAACTGTTCCACCTGCTCCTCAATGGGAAGTTATAACTTTCAACCTTCATCTTTCTCTTTGGTCTGTATCTTGACCACAAGTCCAAAATAATTGAGGTCTGCAAATATTAACGTTTCCTTACTTTGTTTTCGGACATATCGGTCGATCATCCATTATTAAATATATATTTAATAATTTATAATGGACACAACTTTTTTTACACTTCAGCGTTGTGTACCTTATCTGAATCAACTGTGCATTTATTTACATATTTGGAGACTTTTCGTCTGTACGAATATGAGAATGAGTAAAGGAAATGTTCTGTACAATCTGAAGTGGTATATAGCTGTTAATATTGAGGTGTTATATTATATAGTAATTGTTGTTTTTCAATCTTGAATACTGACTTCTGTAAATACACACTTGAATGCATATCCCACATTATAACACTCATTCTTGCCAGAAGTGCCTTTTGAGTACTCAATGCTTTATGTACTAATTTCTAGATTACGTGGCGTAGAGTGGTCGTCCTCCAACCTGAAGGTCGGCAGTCCGATCCCTAGACTGACCCATCTGCATGCCGAAGTGTCCTTGGGCAAGATGCTGAACCCCGAATGCCCCCCACCCCCCCATAGAATAATTAAGTGCTGCGAATAGATGCTGTGTACGAATGTGTTTGTGAATGTGTGAATGTAAAACTGCAAAGAGCTTTGAGTCATCAAGACTAGAAAAGAGATTTATAAATACAAAACCATTTACCATATATATAAAGACACATTCAGTAGAAACAGTTAAAAATAGAACTATAACTTCTACATTATGATTTAGCAGTATATGTTCAGATTAGGTCTTAACAAAACGTGAGTCTTAATCATGATCATAAGTTTAAGATAAATAAAGTTTGATGAAAGTTTTTGAATCTGTTCTTGAAGATGAGTGTGAACTTCTGACTTCACAGGTAAATACATAAAATATGTAAGTGTCACTAAGATATTTTGACTGATAAAACGTGTGAACTTTATAATGCTAGATAAAGTTCAGTAACTAGATATAGTTTGATAGTAAAGTTCAGTAAGTAGATATAGTTTGATATTAAGTTTAATAACTAGATATAGTTTGCTAATAAAGTTCAGTAACTAGATCCAGTTTGATGAGACCCATGTCTCTGCTGCTGGAGCACGTGACTCTATCTGAGGACATTGGCTCTGCACCGGGTGGTGGCTCTGAAAAGAGCCTTTTGTTTACATCCACTTCTTCTACTTCTACTTCCGGGCTGTTCTCCTGGTTCCGACCGTCTGGACCTTTGTGCTCGGGGCCTTCACCGCCTTCTTCACAACCTTCTTGGCTGCAACTGGCTTCTTGGCCTCCACCTTCTTCGGGCTCTGGACCTCCACCTTCTTGGTCACTTTCTTTGCAGCCGTAGCTTTCTGCACCTTCTTCACCTTCTTGGCTGCGGGCTTGGGGGACTTCCGGCCCCCTTTCAGCGTCTTGACCGAGGCCTTCTTCGGGGTCGGGCTCTTCTTCGGGGTCGCGGGCTTCCTGGCTTTGGGGGCCGGCTTCCTGGCGGGTTTCTTCGCCGCCTTCGGGGCTTTCTCGACGGTCTTGTTCATCCTGAATGATCCGGACGCTCCGTTTCCTGTGAGCTGAACCAGGACCCCGTCTGTCAGCATCCTCCCCAGGGCGCGTTTCACGTTGTGCCCGTTGTGATCCACATCGTACCCGGCCGCGGCCATCTGCTTCTTCACGGCGATGAAGGAGATTCCCTTCTTGCCCTTGCAGCCGGCGACCGCTGCCTTGATGAGCTCCCCGGCCCCGGGCCCCTTCGCGGGGTTGGGGCTCTTCTTCCTCGGGGCCTTGGCCGGTGCGGAGGCTGCAGCTGGAGCGACTTCTTCTGCCATCGTGACGTGAATCAGCGGGAGTTCGGTTCTGATGCAGATTCCTGAGAGGCGGAACTTAAACACAGCATGAGAACCGTGGAGACTCAACGTGCACGCGCACCTGTGTTTTCTTCTCAACAACAAACGTCTCAAATTCTCTTTTGCTGGAAACAACAACGCGTGAGAAGGAGTCGAACCGGAAGCGCAGGAGTTCCTCTTCGTCTGGAAACAGTCGGAACATGAAGACGAGACCGTGTTTCCTCCAGGAAGCGTCCGAAGCGGCTCCGTCGGCCGCCGGGTGACGCGCTGCTCGCGGACTTTCCTCTGTGTTTTCTCTCAGAAACGTTTATAAAACTTCAGATTCACATAAAAACCTGTCGGAGGTCGAGAGGAGGAGTTCGTCCCGAGACTCGACCTGAAAACCTTCGACTATTCGGGCTCTTTGTTCATGAAACGCAGATTATCCTGGTGCCTGCAAACACACTCTGATGCTGGAGTCACAACCCGAGTCACTTCCTGACAGTGTGTGACTCATCACTATCACAGGGTTTAATATTTAAAGTCACTATAACATCTGCGTTAGAGTTGATATGAACGTGAATCATGTGACACAGAATCACAGACTGCAGCTTCCAGAGGTGACAGATGTTCAACTGTCCAAACATCAGAGTGTTCAGCTGCACACAAATATACATAATCACAAATAGTAATGACAACAAGAAACACTCTATCAGGAAGAGAATTAAAAACACACTACATATATAAATGATCAACCACAACATGGTCAAAGCTCTTTTACATCTTAATGATAAATTAATATACAAACCGAAATCAGACAAAGTTGGTACTGTACGTGATGATCTTTGACCTTTGTTACAATAAAAACACAAACCCATTATTTGATGTTTGATCTCATGACTTGTATTGTTTTTTCAAAATAAACATATCTAAATTTTGATATATAGTTCTCCCAAAAACGTTTCACTGTAAAGTATTCAGCACTTTGTAAAGTTGCTGTTCCTTTTCACAACCCTTTAAAGACGTTGAGGAACTGAAGAGTTTCAGGGGCCATATGTCTTCAGGTGTGTAACAGCACACGATCTCTGTTGTCGTGTTTTCAGAATGCAACATATTGTCTCTCGTGGTCCAGTGAGGACGGCACCAGCACATGAAGAGTTCAGGAAGTCAGCTTGGACTCCATTCCTCTCTCTTTATGCACTGAAATGCCTCAAGTTTCCTTAAATCTTTTATGATCTTATGCACTGCAGAGTTTGAAAAGTCAACTTTCCTTCAAAACTTCGGGCCATTGTTTTACACATTTCAATAATGTTCTGGCGATTCTCGGCCCATCCTTGCTCCTAGAGAGCCTTTCCACCTACAAGTTTTAAAGTACTCATAAGTAATAATCACTAATCAATAAGATCTCATTTTAAATTTAATTTGTGTTGAGGGGTTAGGGTTTGATAAGATCACTGAACTACAGGCGATGAAGCTTCTAACTCATCATGATTAATAGAAGTTATTGAGTGGGACATTTACCAGACGTTGCTAGAAAAGGAAATAGAGTATTTAAGCTTCTGTGACATTTCTGACTGGAGCAGTTTATTTATTTGATGCGTCTGTGATGACGTGTGTACTAGAGCATTTATAGTTTCTATAAACAACTGTTATGTCCAAAACTAAAAACGTTACTAATGTGCAGAAAAAGAATTTTGGGCTTGTTATCAAGATAGTGGCCTAAGAGTAAGATCAGGCTCAAAGTTATTAACTCTCATTGAGTAGCAGGTGGAACAGTTCACGTCTTTCTGTAGGTTACACATTTAATTATACACTATAAAGGTCCCAGATACTGTAAAGTTTAAAAATGAATCAGACACATTTACTCTTAATGGTTTGAATCTAAACCTGCAGGTGACATGTTTCAGTAACACACCCCCCCCCACAGATCTTCTCTGTAGTGACTGCATGTAAAAACCGAACTGACCAGCTGGGTCATGAGGTTTGTGTTTATATACTGGAGTGATTAATGCTTGAGAGCAGCGGGACTTTGACTCTTCAGTGCGGGTGGGTGGCTCTTAAAAGAGCCGTTGTGTGGTGAGCGGAGTGCGGGCAGGTTACGCTCTCTCCCCGCGGATGCGGCGGGCCAGCTGGATGTCTTTGGGCATGATGGTGACCCTCTTGGCGTGGATGGCGCACAGGTTGGTGTCCTCGAACAGGCCGACCAGGTAAGCCTCGCTGGCCTCCTGCAGAGCCATGACGGCGGAGCTCTGGAAGCGCAGGTCGGTCTTGAAGTCCTGAGCGATCTCCCGGACCAGGCGCTGGAAGGGCAGCTTGCGGATCAGCAGCTCGGTGGACTTCTGGTAGCGGCGGATCTCTCTGAGAGCCACGGTCCCGGGCCGGTAGCGGTGAGGCTTCTTCACTCCGCCGGTGGCCGGGGCGCTCTTCCGGGCGGCCTTGGTGGCCAGCTGCTTCCTGGGAGCCTTCCCTCCGGTGGACTTACGGGCGGTCTGCTTGGTTCGAGCCATGACGACAGAGAAGTGAACATGTGGAGGAAGTGGCGGAGCTCAGCTTATGTAGCCGGAGCCGGGCCGCTGCTGGCGCTGATTGGTCCAAAGAGAGGCACGTGACAGGAGTCACTTCCGCTGAGAGCACATAGGACGTTTGTTATTGTTCAGTGCAGAAGATTAAAAACAAGAAGATAATTTGCTACTATATTAAAATAAATATAAAACATTTACTCATTCTTAGAACTTATTAAATATAATTAGAACATATTATCTTTCATCATTGACTCACTGTCGATATTTCCCAGATGTGTTATTTGATTTTGTTGTGTTCTATGGGCAATGTGCAATCCTGGTGTGATGGTTTGAATATTGGTGAGTTATTGGCTCTGTGAACTAGAGGCCCTCTTCTGTTATTTCATTGTTTAATATCGCTTGCAGTGATAATCCACTGGTGCAGTCACACCAGTGTTATGATTAAATAGTGCTGTGCTCGTTTCTACGTATAATAATTTAGCTTTGTTAAATTGGTTCTTGAGCATTTAACTCTTTGTATTCTTTTATATATATCCAGTACAGTCTAGTTCTCCACACTCTGAACATCATCCTGTGATGTTTGATCAGACTTTTTTAATAATTTCTCCGACTCAAATCAATTCTCTGTTTCTTGAATCATCAGCCTCCCGTCCTGTTCATTCTGGATACATGTGGTGACCCATTGGCATTCAATTGTCACCCCAAACACTCATTTGACAACTTCTGAATTCACAAGATGACAGAAAGATTGTGATTTATTAAATTGCATGTGTTCACAACAGATACCAGTAATGGATGAAATGAACAAGTTCAATGTGAATGGATGGAAACTCAGACGAGTAGTTTCTATAATAACATTCAATCAGCTAAATAATGAGTGATTAAAACAGCTAAACATTTAATAAATAACTGTCAGTTCATCTTAATCATTAAACTTACGAGCCTCTAGATTCAGGTTCTTTGATTTCATAGTTATTTAACTTGTATATAAACTTTTTAAACAAAGAGTCGTTGGTTCATTCTCAGCTGACGTCAACAAAAAGAGCCAGTTTTTAAAATCTGCTCAGAACCAGGAAAACAAACAGCTTGTTATCATAACTGAAGAATTATGAAACAGCAGCAGTGAGAAGAACATTTATAATTATAATGAGGTTGTGTTTGGTTTAATAACTAGTGAAACGCGACCTGACTTTGAACATGGAGGTTATGAATCCTTCTTAGGTTTCTGTGGATGAGATGTGAGGAGGAGCATCACATGCAAATGAGGCTGTGCGGTTCCCCCTACGTCATCAGCTCCATGTTCAGCGTCACTCTGAGTTTCTACCTGTGAGAATCATCGAGTGGTGAATACACATGAATCAAAACATGAAATCATATACTAGAGGAAACTGGTCTAAAATATAAATATGCTCAATGGTTTGCTGCTTTTCAAAATTCACTGCTTTTATAGATTAAATTATAAACTAATTCATTTGATGTTTAGATTCAAGTGAACTTCTCTAAAGCTTCATTCACCTGGAAACACACGAGGAACATGTATCTAAAGTTCTGGGTCATTTTAATGTTTGTAATGTGAACATGGAAGCATCAGGACAGTTTGTCTCCAGGCAGCCGGTGGGTGGCTCTTAAAAGAGCCGTTGGGTGGAAGCGGGTCTCCGCAGTTCACTTGGAGCTGGTGTACTTGGTCACGGCCTTGGTGCCCTCGGACACGGCGTGCTTTGCCAGCTCCCCGGGCAGCAGCAGGCGGACGGCGGTCTGGATCTCCCGGGAGGTGATGGTGGAGCGCTTGTTGTAGTGAGCCAGGCGGGAGGCCTCCCCGGCGATGCGCTCGAAGATGTCGCTCACGAAGGAGTTCATGATGCCCATAGCCTTGGAGGAGATGCCGGTGTCGGGGTGCACCTGCTTCAGCACCTTGTACACGTAGATGGCGTAGCTCTCCTTCCTGGACTTCCTCCTCTTCTTGCCGGTCTTACCGGTGGCCTTCGCCACCGCCTTCTTGGAGCCCTTCTTGGGCGCTTGAGCCTTCGTTGGTTCAGGCATCGTGTCTGTGGATCAGATGAGATGTGAGGGGGAGGAGCGGCGGAGCGGATTTAAACACATCACATGCAAACGAGGCTGTGCGGTTCCCCCTCCGTCATCAGCTCCATGTTCAGCGTCACTCTGAGTTTCTACAATTACTGACTGATGTCATTTGTCATTCAGAGCTAAACTGTATATGTGTATATATATATATATATATATATATAATCCAGGTAAAATATAAATGTATATATACATTCATATATATTTTATTCAAACGCATAATTTATCACTTCATTTCTATTTACTTTTTCAGAAGGTAGAATCTCTTTCATTTGAAATAATAAGAATTAAACTGAGGTTAAACACATCTGAAGACTTGTGTTGAATATAAATATAATAAAAAGTGATAATTTTTTGAGGTAATTCCTGATATGAAATCAGAGTGATTCATGTAAAGCTATGTAAACTGTGAAACATATTACGCACCACGTTTATCACATTAGTCTTTTATTATCAGTCAAATACAGTTTGGTGCAAACCAAACAGTAAAATATACGGAATGAGAAATTGAGTTATGAAGCCTGAGGTCACGTCTACTCGATGGTTAATATGAGACTGAATCTAAATCTTACTCTGGTTCCACAGTGGATCAGTTTTCACAACAAGGTAGATAGATGGATACTTTATTAATCCCGTGGGAAATTAAAATCACAAATTGAATTTTCATACCAAGAATATAGAATTCTATGTTAAAATCCCCCAGTTCCTGGAGCTTCAGTGTGAATGAGTAGTTCTCTAGTCAGCGTCTAAATCCTTCGACTCATGTTTACATTTTGAAGTTGGAATTATTTTGTTTACAGAATGAAGCATTAATCTAATTTCATATTGAGTGAACATCTGACAGTTGTGGAACCTGTGAGAATCATCGAGTGGTGAATACACATGAATCAAAACATGAAATCATATACTAGAGGAAACTGGTCTAAGATATAAATATGCTCAATGGTTTGCTGCTTTTCAAAATTCACTGCTTCTATAGATTAAATTATAAACTAATTCATTTGATGTTTAGATTCAAGTGAACTTCTCTAAAGCTTCATACACCTGGAAACACACGAGGAACATGTATCTAAAGTTCTGGGTCATTTTAATGTTTGTAATGTGAACATGGAAGCATCAGGACAGTTTGTCTCCAGGCAGCCGGTGGGTGGCTCTTAAAAGAGCCGTTGGGTGGAAGCGGGTCTCCGCAGTTCACTTGGAGCTGGTGTACTTGGTCACGGCCTTGGTGCCCTCGGACACGGCGTGCTTGGCCAGCTCCCCGGGCAGCAGCAGGCGGACGGCGGTCTGGATCTCCCGGGAGGTGATGGTGGAGCGCTTGTTGTAGTGAGCCAGGCGGGAGGCCTCCCCGGCGATGCGCTCGAAGATGTCGCTCACGAAGGAGTTCATGATGCCCATGGCCTTGGAGGAGATGCCGGTGTCGGGGTGCACCTGCTTCAGCACCTTGTACACGTAGATGGCGTAGCTCTCCTTCCTGGACTTCCTCCTCTTCTTGCCGGTCTTACCGGGGGCCTTCGCCACCGCCTTCTTGGAGCCCTTCTTGGGCGCTGGAGTCTTCGCTGGATCAGGCATCGTGTCTGTGGATCAGATGAGATGTGAGGGGGAGGCGCGGCTGAGCGCATTTATCCACATCACATGCAAATGAGGCTGTGCGGTTCCCCCTCCGTCATTAGCTCCATGTTCAGCGTCACTCTGAGTTTCTACAAGTTCATCAGTCATTTCTTATCCAGGGCAAAAGTTTAGAGCTAAACTGTATATATATACTACCGATAAAATAAAAATATTTATATACAAACTCATATTTTCTCAATTCATTTCTGTTTTCAGTCAGTATAAACTATATCATTTGAAAGAATAGAACTAAAGTGAGGTTTAACACATCTGAAGACATCTGTTGAATGTAAATTAAAAAATATATTAGATAATTGTATTGTTGAGCTGAGAAGTGGAGAATAAACTATATATATATAAGTAAAGAATATACCGCTTTAATATCTTTGCCATTTAATGATGTTCCCGGTGTTTTTAATTTGGACACACGGTCTTGACTCTTCACTTTAACTGACACTAACTACGTTTAATGTGATCAGGGTGGAGGTTATTAAGTTTGTACAGTGCTGAATCAATTCAGGGACAAAATCGTAGAAACATAAATGAGTCTTATGTTTGTACAACGTTGAAACACAACTGTTCTTTAATGTATAAAATAAAAGGGGTATTAGTGATTTATTCTATACTTTTAGAGGGAAACGTGTTATTGGTTCTAACAAATGGACTGAATCAGAAACTCAGTGAATGGAAGATTAATATAAATTAAAATACATCTTTAAGACTTTCAGACGTTTCCTGTGATGAGGTCTGTTGATGTGTAAACTGCTTCGTTTGAGTAAGTTGATGATTTGATTCATCATGTCTGTTGTTTCCTTATTCACAGACTTAAATCAGACAGAACAGTATCAGTTATAATGAAGATTTAGACTGTGATGACTACGATTCAGTGATGTGTCTGTGGTGTCGGTTGTTCATTGTGTCTCGTCAGTGGTTGTGGCCCTGCAGCTCAACATGTCTCATGTGACTGAGCAGCACCGAGCTGCGGGTTCGAGCTCATCAGGACTTTGTCTCCTCTAGGACTCAGTGGGTGGCTCTTAAAAGAGCCGTTGGGTTGTGTCGTCACATCTGGTGTGTTCAGCCTCCGAAGCCGTACAGGGTGCGGCCCTGGCGCTTCAGGGCGTACACCACGTCCATGGCGGTCACCGTCTTCCTCTTCGCGTGCTCGGTGTAGGTGACGGCGTCACGGATCACGTTCTCCAGAAACACCTTCAGCACCCCGCGGGTCTCCTCGTAGATCAGCCCGGAGATACGCTTCACTCCGCCGCGGCGAGCCAGACGGCGAATGGCGGGTTTGGTGATTCCCTGGATGTTATCACGCAGAACCTTCCGGTGGCGCTTGGCGCCGCCTTTGCCGAGACCCTTTCCTCCTTTACCGCGACCTGACATCTCGAGAGCAGAAAGATAATGCTCTGCAAGCGAAGAACGTCCCTACTTATTTCTGGGTTGCGGACGTGTAGGAGAACAGTCTGCACCAACACGCCCAATCATGTGTCATTCCCCTTTTCAAGTTGGAGCCAGTTAGTCTATGAACTTCCGGTTAAAAGTTCTTCAAAACAAAAGCACCTGACAAGATGCTGAATTACATTATTTCAAATAGAAACCTTTTTATAGTTTTTTTATGTAAACAGAGGAAAACTGTTTGTAATAGAAGTAGTAAATTGGATCACGGACATGAAAATCTTTAAAGATAAATGCGTCTAGAAGATTCAAAAGACAGACACTGCAATCAATGACCATTACTGCAGACAGACACCAGGGGGCGACTGAGGTGAGTGTTTTCACATAGCCACTCATATAGGTCATTAGCTGCAGTGGTTAGGTGACAGGTCAATGTTCCATCTGCTAACATGGTGTATGACCTATACTGCAGCCAAACACCAGGGGGCGGCCGAGGGGACATGGCTTCTCTTCAGGTTGTTTGATACTAAATTTTACCTGATTTATAATTTGAATCAAAAGGACCAGAAGTAGACAAAATGTATCAGACACAATTTGTCCATGTATTTAGTTGTAACTTTAAGTCTCAGATTGAATCAGATTAAACCAACAATCTGATATTAATTAAACATTCATTAATGTGATTAAGTCTCATGATCGATCAGATTCATGGTCATTTACTGGAGACTAATACTAATGTCTGAGCTCCAGAGGAACCTGAGCTGATTCTCAGCTGTAACCGGACTTTGACTCTCCATTGTAGGTGGGTGGCTCTGAAAAGAGCCTTTGTGTTTATGCGGGTCTGCGGAGCTTCTACTTGGACTTGGGGGGCTTCTCGGTCTTCTTGGGCAGCAGCACCGCCTGGATGTTGGGCAGCACTCCGCCCTGAGCGATGGTGACTCCCCCCAGCAACTTGTTGAGCTCCTCGTCGTTGCGGACCGCGAGCTGCAGGTGGCGGGGGATGATGCGGCTCTTCTTGTTATCGCGGGCTGCGTTCCCGGCCAGCTCAAGGATCTCAGCGGTCAGGTACTCGAGCACAGCGGCCAGGTACACCGGAGCTCCGGCTCCCACCCGGTGCGCATAGTTCCCCTTGCGGAGCAGCCTGTGGACGCGGCCCACAGGGAACTGGAGCCCGGCCCGGGAAGAGCGGGTCTTGGCCTTAGCACGAGCTTTTCCTCCGGTCTTTCCTCGTCCAGACATTTTTGATGAGATTCAAAGAGTCGATGTGTAGAGAGTGGGGGCCCTACGGGGCTTTATAGTGTGACTGCGGCTCTGAGCTCAGCGCTCATTGGTCAGACTGAGCCCTTAATGCAAGCGACCAATCGAAAGAGACATGTCAAGTAGCTGTAGATATGACTAAACTTCCGCTCAGCAGTCTGTAGGATTCACAAAATAAAACAAGACCGAAATTTTAAAACAAACAAAATGATCAAATTTACCAAAAATTGGGACATTACAACTTTTATCACTCAGGAGTTATTCTGGTAAGACTTCAACGTTTCCTCTCAACCTTCCATCACAGCTTCATTTGTTCATTTTGTATAATACGGTAAAGATTTGGCAAAGTGTTCAACAGTAACAGTTTCCCTCTATAGTTAATATGTATTTAATCATGATTTAAAGAAACACAGGATGTTTATACTTTAATTTCTATAACAGTTTTAATTATAATTATATAATAGATTTTCATTCCATATGGAAACTGTTCTTAGAGTTGTCTGGTACACATTAAATTAATATCAATTTATCTGTGTAAAAGTGTATTTCCCCACTAATTAAAAATGAATTAGTAAAACCCAGCGAAAAAATGTATCTGGTCTTCAGAGGTTTGACCACAACATTCTCACAGACCTCAACAGTCTGTGGAATCACGTGTTGCTGTAAATATAATCCTGTGATTAGGTATCGTTCATAAAAGGTCAATACATTAACCTGAGCTGGAAGATTTGTTGAATTTTGGAAGATCAAAATAGATTTATTAGAATTTTTGAAAGAGATTGACTGAAGAATACATTCATATTCTAAATATAAACAAATAAATAAATTTACAATAATTTAAATGGACGTGGACGAACATTTCTCTGGATGATCAGAAACTATTCTTTCACAACAGGAGGGAACAGTGCAGTCGAGAAGAGTAAAGTAAAGTTACTATCGTGAAGTAACTTAGCAGTGCCACCAGTAAATTTGAAAAGAGTAGAATAAAGTAAAGTAACTATAGTAACGTAACATGGTTCATACAGTAAAGTAGAGTAAATTAAAACCGAGTGAAATAAAGTACAGTAATTGTAGTCAAGTAACATATCAAGGCTCATTAAGAACAGAGTAGAGTAGAGAAGAGTAAAGTAACTATAGTAGAGTAACGTAACGGGGCTCATCCAGTAAAGTATTACAGAGTAAAGTAACTATAGTAGAGTAACAGGACTCATCCAGTAAAGTAGTACAGAGTAGAGTAAAGTAACTATAGTAGAGTAACGTAACAAGACTCATCCAGTAAAGTAGTTCAGAGTAGAGTAAAGTAAAGTAACTATAGTAGAGTAACGTAACGGGGCTCATCCAGTAAAGGATTACAGAGTAGAGTAAAGTAACTATAGTAGAGTAACGTAACAAGCCTCATCCAGTAAAGTAGTACAGAGTAGAGTAGAGTAAAGTAACTATATTAGAGTAACGTAACGGGGCTCAGGGGTCAGAGGGGAAAGGTTTCCCAGCATCCTCTCTGATTTGCGAAGTGATGTCGGCCATCTTGGATTGTAGCGGGGAAGAAAGATTGATGCGGTGAGATTCTGCTTTTCTTCTTTTATTCACTGGTTCGGAGGTTCGGGGCCGAAGCGGAGCCGCTGAGAAACCCGGCCCGTGGGCTCGTGTGCACGGGACCGAACTGAGCGGAGAACCGAGGGCACTCGACTCTCACCGGAGCCGCGCGGCCCGGTTCTTTTTGTTGTTGTTTTGGGAAACTGACCAACGGAGGCGGCGCAGGCCCAAACCCGAATAAAACACACTTTTCCCGGTCAATGTCTCCGCCCGATAGCCTGTCCGCTTACCCGCTGCAAATCACACTTCACCGGCTCGACGGCCGGCGCTAAACCCGCTTTTAAGAGCTCGTGTAGCGGCCTTCTTACGGTGCTAATAGCCGAGCAGCTAGCTTGGTAGCGAGCGCTAGCTCCCATGCTAACGTACGCGTGTATTCCTATTGAAGCAGCCGTTAGCTTACGCGCTCTTGCTAGCTAGCGGTAGCTCCTGAAGCATTTGGAGCTAACACGGTAACGGAAGCTAATATGTAATATTATATTTCAGCTGCTCTGAGATCGTGACGCGGGTTGAGTCAGTTTGTGCGTGTTGTTGAAAACCAGCAGGAAACCTCGAGGTCTGATCCACGTCAGTCAGGTTGAGATGCTCTATTAGCTCATGATGCTAACATTAGCTTTGTGCTCCTTTAACGGACATGTGAAACCAGGAGAAAGAAGTTTCCTCTTCTAACGGCTGCTGGTCCCGTGTGGGTGCTGCACGGGAACTCACACCGGGAACCACGGGCTTTAAACACCGAACACAGCCGGGTTGGACCCGTTAGTAGCGCGTTAGCTCCATTAGCTGCTGCTCACCGGCTGCAGATTGCGGGTGTTGAGTTAACCTACTTTCAACCTGTGAAACCCCGCAGACATGGGTTCACATCCCTCAATGACCAGAGCTGCTCTGGAAACGTACGAATCCAGAGCTGCTGTGAGTTCACATCTGAACAGAGTTGAGTGTGAAGTGAGAACCAGGGCAGGTGATGACAGAAGCTGCTTCAGACTCTGATGTGCACATGCTCCAGACCGGTCCCCGGTTGGTCCAGCAGCTCTGAAGATGTGTTTCCACTCCACATCCACCTCGAACCCAAATCATGTAGTAAAACCCACACGTCATTTAATTTACTTTGTTTTCATGTACAACTAGTTCAATGTGAGGAATTGGACGTAACACCTGCTTGTTGAATCACAGATGCACCAACGTGTTCAGGGCTGTACACAACTTATACAGAATATTAGTTCTTAGTAAAGATAATGTCCGTTATCTGTCAATTAGTTTTTCATTTAACTCCTTGGTTTGTAAGTCAATCTCTGAATAGAATCTGAAGTTGACACCTTAACTAAATCTGTTTGGTTTGACCAGCGGTCGGGAACCCGAAGATGTTCAGTTTAATCTGAATTAAAAGAGAGAAAATCTTTGTTAAGAGGTTAAAATTTCGCTTCAATAATTATTCAATTATCCAAACAGTTGTAACTCATTTGCCTGTTGCCTCTTTACAAATATAGAAAGTTTAGTTCACAGGATCTTTAAGACGTGTGTGGTTCACCTCTTCAACGTGTTCTTGACCCGGTTTCCTCTCCGGCTCCTCAGGTGACACGAGGTATGTTTGGTGCTAACCGGAAGAAGTTTATGGAGGGGGGGGTGGAGAACGACTACGCGGACGACTCAAGCCTCTACTACAGCCAGCAGTCCATGTTCCCTCCTCACCGCCCAGATAAAGATGTGAGTTACTGCTACTCAGGGTTTTCTAAATCGATCTTCATCATTCACTCTATACCGTTTCATTATACATAGTTAAAGTATTGTGTGAAAGAATGGTGAATTACACCTACAGTGATAAACCTCATAACCAACACATCTCTACTGTTAATGAACGATCGGTTGGATTTCCTCTGTGTTCAGATGTTGGTGTCTTCCTCTGCTTCCTCTACGGGTCAACTGTCACAGCTGGGAGCCAGTTTATATGGTCCGCAGAGTAAGACGCACACAGACACACACTTGTCTCAGGACCCATTCAAATGATCAGTATTTGAGACACTTTCAGTTTCTACTGTACAAAGACAGATCTCATCATAAAGAGTTAAAACCTGTATTTTTCAGTCTAAGCTCAGAACTGTGTTTTTCTACAATGTTTAAACTGAGAAGGTTCATGTTTCACTTTTTGAATAAACAAGTTTTCTGTCTCTGTGTGTTTGTTGCAGGTGCGTTGGGGTTTCCCATGCGTGGTATGAACAGCAGCGCAGCACCTCAGTTAAGTCGAAGTGGTCTGAACCAGTCTGCCAGCCAGCTCTCCAGTCATGCCAGTACACCCAACTCTGGAACAATGCACACTCCTCCATCACCGAGCAGGTACGGCAAAAATACACGTCCACTGTTTTAATGTTTAGTTTCTTTTCAGTATTTATGTAGTTGTGCAGTTTAAAACGTGTCAGTGACGAGTTTACCAGCTTCCAAAAGTTTGTCTTGTTTTAGTTTGAAAAGGCTGCGGCTGCGTGTTAGTCAGGAAGAAGAGAAACTAAGTGTTTTGTAAACAATTATCCATCGCCCACACTCGTTCTGATTGGCTCTCATCAGTCACATGACTCTTCTACCAGCGGTGAATACAAAGTGCTGCTCACACTTCCTGTCAGTAACAGTTTCACCTCAAACCTCCAGCTGCTCGTGTTCCTCCTCTTCACAAACTGTATGTGAGCATGAAACCACAGAAGCACCTGGAGCAGCGTTAACCTCCCTGCTCTCTCCCTGCAGGGGCATCCTGCCGATGAACAGCCGGAGTGTCCTGAACCACAGCCAGCAGGTGGGCGGTCCCACGGGTCAAGCAGGAGGGATGGGGGGTGGCAGCGGCGACAGGGGGGGTGGCAGCGGAGGAGGGAGGAGCGGCAGCATGGGGAGTCCCAGCCGGTCGTCGCCCAGCATCATCGGGATGCCCAAACAGCAGCAAGCACGGCAGCCGTTCACTATCAACAGGTAACACAGACCTGGAGCCGCTTCACCGGGTCACTGACTGAATGTTCAATCACAGAATGAAACGTGGGGGGGGGGGTCTGAGGGGACTCGAACTCAGTCAAATGAATCTATCAAGATTCTCTCAGCTTCATGTGTTGAAACCAAAAACACAGAGTAACAGCAGTGTGACATTGTGGTTAGATCGATACCGGTGTTCACTTTCTCCTTTTGGTTTCAGTTTTCACACGAGTGTCATCAGTTCAGAGAGTAATCCAGCCCGTGTTGTGTGTCTGTGTGTTGTGTCTCAGTATGTCAGGGTTTGGGGTGAACAGGAATCCCGGCTTCAACCTAAACAACTCGTTATCCAACAACATCTTCAATGGAACAGGTGAAAAACCAGCTCATGGTGTGATACACTACTGGATCTTCATTGGTTTGAATGTGTGACTGAGCTCAGAAGTGTTTGTGTGTGTTTGTGTGTCTGTGCAGACGGCAGTGAGAACGTGACGGGGCTGGACCTGTCGGACTTCCCCGTGTTAGCAGAGAGGAGTCGGAGGGACGGAGGTTCGAATCCCACCCCGCTGCTCAACCCGCTGGCCGGTCGGGCGCCTTACGGTGGGAGTGTGTGATTTTATTTTTTTATTACTTTGACATATTTAGCTGCTGTCGACATATTGCTAACTGCCCTGTCCTCCTCTTGTCCAGTTGGCATGGTCACCAAGCCGTCCAGTGAGCAGTCACAAGACTTCTCGATCCACAACGAGGACTTCCCAGCGCTCCCAGGTCCCAACTACCAGTCAAAAGACCCCACCAGCACCAGTGAAGACAGCAAAACGGTGACTGAGCTCTTTCTGACTTTCGATTGTGACTAGAAATAGATTCAAACTGAAGGAAGTGGAAATGAATCTCACATCTCGAGCTCTGTTTCCTGTTCGGTGTCTTCGGCTCCTCTCTCTTGTTTTGTGTCTCATTTTTTTTTTACCTCCTTTTTTTGTCCAATCAGAATCTGAACTCGTCAGGAAAGTCCACCTCCAACTCAGATGGTCCAAAGTTCCCCGGGGACAAGAGCTCTGCACCGAGCAACAACAACCAGCAGAAGAAAGGGATCCAGGTTCTTCCTGACGGTGAGAGTCATGTGACACGTCCACGGGGGGGAGGAGGGGGGGGACGACGACCATATGAGCATATTTGAGTCTGAGCCGTTGTCTGTTGGTTTTTCGTGTCACAGGGCGCGTGACCAACATCCCGCTGGGCATGGTGACGGACCAGTTTGGAATGATCGGCCTGCTGACGTTCATCCGGGCGGCGGAGACGGACCCTGGCATGGTCCACCTGGCGCTGGGCTCTGACCTCACCACGCTGGGCCTCAACCTCAACTCACCCGAGTACGACACACACACACGCACACACAGACACACAAACCTGTTCTTCGTATAAAGCTTCAACAATTCTGGCTTCTATTTTGAGACTGAGTGCAAATCATGATCAGCATCGAACTAATCACGTGACTGCAGGTGTGGGAAGGGGGTGTGAACCTTAACGTCTCCTTTTCTGTCTCCTTCAGGAATCTCTACCCCAAGTTTGCGTCTCCCTGGGCGTCGGCTCCATGTCGACCGCAGGATATCGGTGAGATGAACGTTTGATTATTTGAGTTTATCCTGAAGATTCATGGAAGTCATTGATTCCTCTCGTGGTCACAAGCAGCTGCACAGAGACCATCATGGGGCTTCGTGTTTGCTGGATGTGTAAATAGTTTGTTGGAGTTTTTAACTTTGACGTAATTTCCTCCTTCAGACTTCCACGTCCCGTCAGAGTATTTAACCAACATCCACATAAGGGACAAGGTACGTGATTGAATTCAAATCACATGAGGGTGAAAGTGATTTGATGATTTCTGGTCTGAGTGTCTCGACTGACTTGAGTCTCTAACCTCCTGTTTGCAGTTAGCAGCCATCAAGTTGTCTCGATATGGTGAAGATCTGCTGTTTTATCTCTACTATATGAACGGTGGAGACCTACTACAACTGCTGGCTGCGGTAGAACTGTAAGAGGAACACACACACACACACACAGTAATTCATTTCATGGACATCTTGTTTTTAAAAGTACGACACACACTGAGAGAGACCGGATCTTCTCTGTCACCACAACAGGACGTTTTGAAGTGAGTCCTGATTGGAGGTTCTGTGTGTTTGTGTGTTTGTGTGTTTGCAGCTTTAACCGGGACTGGCGGTATCACAAAGAAGAGCGGGTCTGGATCACTCGGGCTCCGGGGATGGAGCCCACGCTGAAGACCAACGCCTACGAGAGAGGGACCTACTACTTCTTCGACTGCATCAACTGGAGAAAAGTGGCCAAGGTGAAAGTGAACAAGTTTAACTTTACATTCACTCAGTTTGAAATTAAACCCTTAAACTTATTTAACCCTCGTGAGTTTTGGGCTTTTAATCCCTTCATGTTCAAGAGCTGTTTTCAGTATAATGTTCCTTTATGACCAAAGTTTAAAGTGTAAATACAGATTTATGATGTGAACCTTTAATTTCGAAGTTGATTTAACACTGAGCAACATTCACCAATTTTAAATAAAAAGCAGGTAAAATATTTAATGGAGGTAAAATAAATTGAATCAGAATTTTATCAGTGATTCATTCATTCTGTTATGAAGTGACACATTTAAAACGTTCTCTTTGTTCGCAGGAGTTTCATCTGGAGTACGATAAACTAGAAGAACGGCCTCACGTTCCCTCCACCTTCAACTACAATCCTGCCCAGCAGGCCTTCTGATTGGCTGTCCCTCCTCCTGCCTGCCTGCCATTGGCCCTCCTGGCTCATCCATCACCCCCGTCTAGGTTTTATTCCACCTCCACACACATTTAAAGTGAATCTGGCCGTGAAGGAGTCGGGACAGGAGAGGACGTCCCGTCTCTTGACCTCTTAAGACTTTATCATTTTAACTTGACCGATTCTTCTTTGTTCTTTACCTCATTTTATTTTGTTTTTAACTTTATTTCCCACCCTCCCTCCATGGGTTTGGTTCTGTTTTGTGGAGCACAGACTAAATGTCAACAGACAGCACAGTACAACAATCACAGACACGAGTGCTGTAAATAACTGTCCATCTGATCGAGTGATTCTCGTTTCTACTCCGTCTTTCAGAATCTACTATTTTTTTGTCAAGAGAAGCTTTTAAGAAGAAGCAGATTTTAACACAGAACAAAGGATTCGATCACAAACGTCAGGATGGATAATTATTTCACTCTGTGTCTGAAGAACTCAAGATATTTATCAGTTTTCTTTATTTTTACCAGGTTTCTCCAACATTACACATCAGAGCACACACATCAGCAAACAGTGGACAGTCAGGAGAGGAAATGCAATGTACATTGTAGCACTATTTCATAATAAAAGGAGAAAAAACATCTTTTATTTTGGTTTGTTTTGTGCCGGAAGCAGCAGCAGCGGGTTTAGGAGAGAGACTCAGCTTTTGGGGTTTTAGCCAATTCACGTAAAGTTCAACAACCAGAAACAGAAGTGAATCAAAGTGATTTTAAACTAATTGGAATTATTATTTTCTTCTTATCAATAAATTCCTCATAAAGACCAGAACCAGGGACGTCACCAGAGTGGAGCCGACGACTGTGGTGAACATTTGGGGCAGAAGGAAACTTTATGTGGGACTGAGGGAAAATCAGATTTATTGATGTTTCAATAGTCTTTAGACAGTAAATACTCATCAATACAATATCACCACACGTCTCTTTAAATTCATTTTTAATAAATGACGCAGTGGAACAATAATGGAGGGTTAAGAAAAGGAGAAATACAGATTTTCCTTTTCACATCATGTCAGAACTCTGAGGATAAAAGTTTCAGACAGAATGAAAATGTCTTCACATCTCGTTCACACTCAGTTTTCATTCTCAGTTTTTCATTTCTGCTTTTGTCATTCAAACATCACAGTTCCTGTTTTCTCTCTGCAGCTCCTCATTTCTTCACCTTCAATATTTATTTCATTTTCTTTTCTTTAACCTCCTTCCTCTTTTCTGTCACCTCCCACGTTGACCTGCAGCGTCTGCTGCTGAGCGAGCGCTCCGAGGGGGAAGCAGCAAGAGTTTGATATTTGGGGAAACAGGTTTATTCACTTTGTGGCTGAGATTTAGTGAAGATTGACGTCAGTGCTGCAAATATGAAGCAGTCGATTGACCCGGTGGAACTTTCAGACGGGAGAAGGCTCCTCTCAGCTCTGACGACTCGTTCACACCTCGTTTGGTTCAGAGCTTCAGACGCTTCAGTTCAGTCTGGACCTGAACATCAGGTGTGAAGGTTCCTCAGAGCAGAAGAGGGGTTCTGGGTCTGGATCCACGTTCATTTGAACTAGTCTGGAGTACTGTGGAGTACTGTAGAGTACTGTAGAGTACTGTGGAGTACTCTGGAGTACTGTAGAAGCTAGAGACGACTGCTTGCAGCTTCCATGTTTAGCGCACAGACACGAGGTCGGTGTCAAATTTTCAAATCAGCCAAAAAATCTAATAAGCGAATCTTCCCAGATGTAAAACTTTTTCTTTAAGGTCTTGAAAAGTGATTTGATTTGAGTTTATATATTTCTTAGTTCCCTCCAGGAGTTCCCGACGTCCAGGCAGATGTGTGTGTGTACATATGTGTCTTTATATGTGTGTATGTATACACACACCGGAGATTCAAGGCAGTATTTTTAAGAAAACAGGAAAAACCAAAAATCTTTTTTCTGAACAATGCAATACCCGACTTCCTGTTACCATGGGAACCATGGGGACCACCTTCCAGCCGTCCGCTGCCGTGACGACGACTGTGACGGCGTTGCCATGACTACAGGGGCCAGTTTGTTGACACTACAGCAGAAAAGCCAAGGACACGCCCACAGATCCCATGTGACCTGCTCGACAAGATTTGATTGGAGAATTACGACTGAGGCCCTTGGCCATTGGCTGTTTTATTAAATATGGCAGCTAGTGTTTTAATAGGAAAAAGAATAAAATAAATATTCTGGTAATGAAATTCAACGACGAGTCTGGATTGTTTGTTTTGTGTTGACGTGGAAACTGTCATGTTTTATTTTTCAGGACTGAAAATGAACCGATCCTCGTTTTCTCCTGGAAGATGATCTTCAACGTGCAGATATAGATTTAATGCTTTAACGTTAACTTCATTTAAAATGAAAACAAACGCTTGTCTCCGCTGTGAATTAACGTTTTGTCTGATATCGAGTTTGACTGAAGTTGTGTTCATGCAACTTTCTATTTGAAAAGTTTATTTAGTCAAGATCAATCTGCAGATTGTAATATTATTACTGCAGATTTTTTACACTTGATCAATTCATTTTAGCTAAATAATGAAAAAAGGACAATTTAGGAAAAAAAAATTGATAAATTGTGTCAAGAAAAACGACACATTTTTGGTTTTTATGACATTTAAGAAACAACCAATTTTTCTGGAGCATTTTTCCTTTGAATAAACGTGATTCTGTGAATTGTCCGTTCAGACGACTGCAGTCGTTAGAAGGTTCAAGGAGCAGCTAACATTTTACATTTAATGCAGAAATGTGTGGATTTGATTTATGTTATTTCTCCACATTAAAGGACTCAAGTGGTCAATAAGGGCAAAAATCTTTTTTTGATGTTTCAAACAACATCTCTTTGAATGTAAGTTGACAGAAAACTGTTTCAGCCTATTGTCCACATGGCGGCGCCATATACCAACAAACCAACCGGCAGGAGAACGGGTTTATTAACATTAAAGAAGAATCGTTAAGTAAGTTCAAATTGAAATGAATTCCAGTTTTATATTTTGTTCTTGTTAATAAAGTAGAAATTTCATCTCTAAAGTTAAGTGATGATCATAAAACTGTAAATTCCTTCGTCACGTCTTCAGCAGCTAAATCTATTAAAATGATTCATGTGAAATTATTTGATAACATCAGTCTTTTAGTTTCATTACAGCTGAGTTGACACACACACACACACACACACACACACATGATACTACAGACACTAACACAGTGTGATTTTACTGAAGTGGTGGAATCAGTGGAGATTAAATGATTATTCAGAATTAGCTGCTGAAGACAAACAGATAACGAGTTAGTTTCACTCAATCTGTTGAATGATGTTATTTCCTTCACTTCACATCTAACACTCAATAATCTTACAGTTTTGTTTTCACTTAGTAAACTGTTATGTTTGTTTAATTCTGTCTGAACCTCGGTTATGTAACTGTGCATTAACGTGTGGGAGTGAGAACATGAGACTTTATTTAGTTCATTTCTCACTGAAGCAGAAGAAAGATCCAGAAAGATCCAGAACCGGGTCCAGCTCCGATCCACCGTCTCCAGCTTCAGAAGGAACGTTCTGATTTCATCTGTTAGTTGATCATCAGGAGATTAATCATCAACCATCTTCACAGGAGAACCAGGATCTGTGTCATAAAATATCAAAATGTCAGTTTCCAGCTTCTCAGAAGTGAGAATTTGATGCTTTTCTTTGTCATATGACAGTGACCTGAAATATTGATAACACAATATGAACTTAACACAACCAACACCTGCACCAATCAGTGACAGTCATTTTACAAATAATGTAGAACCAAGCTTCAAATTAGAATTAATATCATGAATCATTGAGTAAAATGTCCTGCACGAGTTTTGTGTTTTGTCCAGTTCTGTTTCTCACTGCAGATAAAACCTTGTGTTGCACATAAAGTTGTGTATTTGATGCAGAACGAAGCTGCACGAGGAGGATTTCATTTCTGTTGATTGTTGGATTTTCAGCCAAATGTTTCCTCCTACGTCAGAGCAGCCGGAGCCGAGCGTCCTAATCGTCTGAATGTGGATCTGAGTCGATGCCCTTTTACATCTATTGTTATTTGTTTTATTCTCTGTAAACAGAGGAGCTTCTAAGGGAACCAGCTGACCCTGGACCTGCACTTTGACCTCATGTCATTAGGTCTCACCCAGTTTGTGAGTCCGACTGGGACTGGGCCACTGGTTTCTCTCTGCTGTTCTCCAAACTGTGGTTTCCTGTTGGCTCTGCAGAGACACGTGGCTCCTCCGCGCTGATGTCCGTTGATATTTGTAATCTCTTGATCTGCAGAGATGATAATAATCCTGCCACATGCCTCCCTGATTACCAGTGCACCCTGCTGAGCTGCTCTCTGGAGCTTCATGCACCAGGAACAAGCACAGAGAAGAAACTCTTCATATCCACATCTGTACTGCAGCCTTTCTCTTTTTTATGTTTATATTTATTTATGTTCAATGAATTCCATAAAGAACAATGTTTATTATTTCTGCACTGATTTCCACCAAACCTCTTCTTAACATGTGGATTGTGTTATTTATTGTCAAACTAACAGGAGGAAAGTGTGAGTCGACCATTTTCCTCAGTGAATTAGTGAAACAGGTTGAAGTTCCAACGAGAAGCTTCTGAGTTCAAGTCTCTATTTGTTAGTTCGGTCTTTTCTCTTCAGAGAGAAATCGATGATCGATCCTCGGAGGCCATCTGGAGACTGGTTGCATCTTTAACACACACACACGCACACACACACACACACACACACACACACACACACACACACACACACACACACACACACACAGTGAACTGAAACCATATTGATCCCTGGACAGAAACAGTTTCATCACCTAATGAAGTACAATTAACAGAATAAACTTTGTAAATGACCCTGAGGAGAATTAACAAAGAACAGAGTCAGAGAATCCTGTAGCTTTGACATTTGTGTTGAAGTTACACAATTATATCAAAAGAAGAGAGCGAGAGGGAGAAAGAGAGAGAGAGAGAGAGAGAGAGAGAGAGAGAGAGAGAGAGAGAGAGAGAGAGAGATATGGAGGATAACTGAAACCATGAAACCAGGAAACAGATGTTGTTTAAACTCAACAATTTATCAGCAGGAGAGACAGAGTCACCTATCTCTCTCTCTCTCTCTCTCTCTCTCTCTCTCTCTCTCTCTCTCTCTCTCTCTCTCTCCTCTCTCCCCCTCCTCTTTCTTTCTCTCTCAGTCTCTCTCTCCCCTCCTCTCCTCCTCTCCTCCTCTCCATGCCGGTGGAGGAGCCTCACTCCTCGGAGCAGCCATGGCGAAGATCCGGGTGTCGTACGAGTATTCGGAGGCGGAGGATAAGAGCATCCGTCTGGGCTTGTTCCTGATCGCCTGCGGGATCCTGAGCCTCTTCATCCTCGGCTTCTGTTGGCTGAGCCCGACGCTGCAGAGCCTCCAGAGCAAACCGGCCAACTGCACGGTGAGTGCGGCCAGCGGCTCGCGGCCGCCCCGCGGGCTGGAGCTGCTCCTGGAGCTTCTATGAAACATGAACAAGTGTTAATGAGTTTAATCATCTTCATGTTCTCTGTGTGTCTCTCTGTCAGGATCTAAAGTTATGCAACCATTACTCTGTACAATTAGTTTCTTAAAAAGTCTTGTTGTGAACATATGAATAATTATTTATTAATTTATCAGAAAACCACAGTAAACTGAGGAGTCTGCATTTTTCTACATCAGGGATTGAGCAGCTTGGAGACAGATAGATTAATAATACAGTAATTAAAAGTCCTCATCGTGTCCTGATGATTCCACCATGTTACTTTTTAAATTGAATATTAATCCCCTTGTAAAGGATTTTGAAGTATTTGTTTACTTTAATACATTTCAGTGTTTGTAAAAGTCCTTATTTAAGTTGTGACGTCAGAGGATTCCTGGAGATGATCTGAGTTTCATAAACAAATCAGGTCACTATGATGGACAGGTCCTGTCAGTCATCAGAACTGACAGGACCTGTCAATCATCAGTCAGCCTGTCAGTGATGCATGTGGAGACAGTGATTGGTTGATCTAAATAAGCTGTAGATCTGATCTCTGGTCTTATTGGTTGTAAAACTTGATGCACTATATGATGTCATTGTTCAGATTATATTGTAGTGTCATGATGACATCATTCCTACAAAGTGGATGCAGAGAACTGAATGATGTCACTGACCGTATGACATCATATGAAGGTTTTCTGGGATCAGGATCAGCTTCATTTAGTCTCCTCTCTTTCTGAGCCTCGTGTTTCTGACGTCTCGTTCGGGATCTGAACCCGCGTCACGTCGCCTGTGATTAAAGTACTTTACTTTAGGTTTGACACAATCTCCAGCTCAGGCCTTTTCCTTCAGATTTATGAAGTCATTCATTTCAATCTTTTCCTGTCGATACAAAGTGAGTTTCTCCACCTTCAGAGGTTCACGTCATAAATCACAAGCGTCCACACTCTGCTGTTCACTGGAAAGATGAAGTCAGACCTGATTTATTCGGCTGTTAGCTTATTGCATTGTCCTGAAACAACGTTCATGCATTATACAGAGTGGAGTGGGTTTGTGTGTGTGTGTGTGTGTTTTATAAATCACACAAAGTCCTGTGGCCGTTAGAGGACTCACTAATCCACTGGTTCACATAAATCTCATTCTTTAGCTCGCTGACCTCCTGACTGATGAAGACGCCTCGGACTTCATCAAATCTGAAAGGATTGATTTTCTGTTTTACGTCCTATTGATATTTGTTTATGTCAGACTGGTAATGAGCAGAGAGAAGAGCTGCTGCCTTGCTCATCGCTGCCATGTGGAAGATCCAAATCCTTACAAGCAAATTCAGGAATAAAACTTATCTTCAATACAAGCTCTCGACCAATCAGGAGTCAGTCTCAGCTGTCAATCATCTCGTCTCAGCCGGTTTTTATATCATCAAATAACTGATTCAAACCAAACTGATCAGAAACTTGAAGAAACATCAGAGAGAGAAGAACGAGCTGAAGTGACAGAAACATCTTTAACATCTACTTTGAGTTTCGAGTTTAGTCCATGTCCCGTCTGCTAACATGGAGGAGGAGGGGTTATAATCCTGACTGCAGCCTGCCACCAGGGGGCGATCAGGCTTCTTTTGGCTTCACTTTGGAAACTGCTGTGTCGTCCATCTTAACTCAAAGTCTATGACCTGGATCCCACTGACTTTAGTGAGACTCTTTAGCGCCACCAGCTGCTCAGTTGTGGTTTTGAGTGAAACATCTGAGATTCACACTGATTTCAGCCGGAAGTTCACGGCTCCTCCTCCTCCTCCCCCCCTCCTCCTCCTCCTCCCCCTCCTCCTCCTCCTCCCCCTCCTCCTCCCCTCTCTCAGGTGGTGTCGGTGCTGCGTCCGGAGGAGATGTTCGAGTGTGTGTTCACGTGTGGAGCCGACTGCAAAGGGACGTCCCTCTATCCCTGTCTCCAGATCTTCGTCAACAACTCGGAGTCCAGCTCGGTGGCTCTGCTGCACTTCGACGAGCAGCAGCTGGTCCTGAACCCGAAGGTAGGAGGGACGCTCGGGGGGTCCGGGACCAATCACAGAGTGTCTTATTATGACGTATATTATTATAAATCACTGGCATCAGCTTCTCTAATGGGAACATGTGTTGTTTCTCAAAGTTGCCATGAAAAGAAACTCAGCATCTTTCTGAATGTTAACCAGACAATTTCACTTCATCAGTTATTAAAGGAAATTGTCAGAGATTATGTTATAATGAAAGAAGCTCAACATAAAACCACAATATCAAATGATCAGAATAATGACTCCCTGTGGAAGTCGCACAAATCTCTGACGAAGTAATGACACAAAATCCACAACAATAAAATGAGGTCATCCATTTATGTGACGATGAAGAATCAGAGGCTGAGATGATAAACATGTTGGTGAAGCAGTGAACTCATTTATCTCATTTTAACACAGTCAGATGAACGAGAGTAAATTAAATTAAACAGTTTGTGAAATCAGATCTAGTTTCATGTTTAAAAGGTGAAACACTGTGAATCAGACGTGAAGCTCTCACAGACTAAAGAGGAGCAGCAGCAGCTCCGTGAACTTCATGTGATTTCAGATCTTTGTTTAATCCGCTGAGCGTCTGATTGGTTTTTGTTTGGCAGCAGCTGGAAGTGAGACGAGCAGAAATAGATCCGCGGAGACACAACTCACCATTAAACCACTCAGTGTGTGAATGGAGCTCTTGGAGCGTCAGTACCCAGCAGCTGACAGACTCTGGATCAGGTTCAAGTGGAGCTGCTGCTGTGTCTGTTCCCACTGCGTCTGTGCTCTTAACGGCTCTGGATCAGTACTGACCTGACAGAGTGGTGGTTGTGGGTTCACGTGATTTGATTAAGAAGCATCACCTTCCTCTGGGATCTTTGATTTTCCACTAATTAATTTGGCTGTGATACCGTCTGATGATTCTCTTATTCATCAAGTGAAAGAAAAAGCCCGAGTCATCATATTGAACAAATGAAAAGCTTCACACGTTTTCACACTCGACTCAAACTCGACTCTGATCACGAGTCGTCGTCTCAGAGAAGAAACAACGAGACGTCACAGAATCATTTCAAATCTGGTGAAAAGACAGAAACCCAGAGAAAGAGGCTGAAGAAGAAGCACAGATAGAAACCGACATGTTAAAGTGACATGTTGCACTACAACATGTGAGTGTGAGATTGTGTGTGTGGCGCTGGGGGGGGGGGGGGGGGGGGGGGGGGGGGGGCTGCATATGTCGGCCATGTGTATAATGGAGCTTCCACCGGGAAGAAGGAGAATATTAAATAATAAATCAGTTGTACAGACGAGGACAGTCCATGTCTGTATGTCTGATGGTCAGTGGGACTTCTTCTTCTTCTTCTTCTTCTTCCTCCTCCTCCTCCTCCTCCTCCTCTCTACTTCTTCTTCTTCTTCTTCTTCTTCTTCTTCTTCTTCTTCTTCTTCTTCTTCTTCTTCTTCTTCTTCTTCTTCTTCTTCTTCCTCCTCCTCCTCCTCCTCCTCCTTCTACTTCTTCTTCTTCTTCTTCTTCTTCTTCTTCTTCTT
>NC_070647.1:18376022-18453718 GCF_947347685.1 Pleuronectes platessa | reverse complement strand
GGGGGGGGGGGGGGGGGGGATCTGGGTGACCCAGTTCTGCTGAGGCCTCGGTCTGCTCCAGATCACTATGGAGATCAGACGCTTCAGTGAGTCCAGTAGATGTTCAGTGGATCAGTAACTGGTTTATTTCACTGGCAAACATTTAGAGACATTCACCGAAAAGACTTTATTTATCTGACTTTTATATAGAGACAGTTTCTGAGAGGGAGGTTCTGTGACAGAGACAGTTGATGGAAAATTCTCTAGTTATGAAATGTCATAGAATATGTCACAAAACAATTTGACAGATATCGATTAAAAAGGATCAAATAAATAACGTAGAACTTATTTTGTCAGCAATGTTTTTATTATCAATGTATCATCAATTTGATATTGATCCAACAGCAGTGGGACAAACTTTATAAAAAGTGCTTTTACATTCGCTCAGTATTCCAGTTATAGATATAGAAGCAGTTTTCTGTGTTGTTAGACTCAAACTTAATCATTAACTTCTACTTTCAAATTCTTTTTATATTTTATATTAATTATTGCAAAGCCCCATATTCTGTTCAAAAATCCAACAGAACCAATTTTCCTTTTCAAACACAAATCAAACATCGACAGTCAAATAAAACGAAATGAGAACTTACCAAATATTTTAAATGTGAACTTCTAATACTTTTGAAATAAAAGAAAACAACAATCCGATTATAAATTTGAGATATTTTAATAAATACGGTGATTAATATCAAACTGAGCACACATCCGTAAGTAAAGGAGCATTTCTGCACGTGTGTGTTTTCCTGGTTGTGTGCACAACTTGAGATTAAACACAATTTACAAAGTAAGTTTGTGACTTAACTCAATAAGTAGAAACACATCAAAGTTCTGCATTATATTCAAACAGGTTTTAGTTGAAGAATAAAAAAAAGCCGTAATTACACTGAATACAGGAGAAGTTTATAACATATCAAACATGGTTTATATTCATTATTGTATAAAAGAGTATTACACCAGTATTTACATACAGCATTATGTGAAACCTTTTAAATAAACAGCTTATAAGTCTCGGTATGTGAGAACAGACGGTGATGACAGACGATTTCCTCCCTGTGATCACTCAATATTAATATTAGCTGGTGAGCTGATGGCAGATTGGAAAAATACATGTTTTTAATAATCATTTTCAAAACCCAAAGACCTGAGTACAACCAAAAGATTTGGTTTCTGAGAGCCGGTTGAAATAATATAAAATAACCTGGATTATTTACGTTTAGTCTTTTTCATTTTTGATAAAGCAAATATTCAAAGATTTAAACAAATATGGACCAAATTAATGTTTAAAAAACTGGAGGAAAATAAGCAAACGTGTTAAGTTCTGTTAACGGTGGAATGTGAAATCCCCAGTTTGAAGTCACTTCAGAGGAAGTTTGTGTTTCTCACGTTCTCGTCTGGATCGTTTTCATTTCTTCAGCCGGATGAACAGAAACGTTTCTTCCCCCCCGACAGACGAAGACGGTTTAACGTCCAGTGTAGATGAAATCTGAGGACACACAAACACACACACAAGAGTTTATGATTTATATGGAGAAATGTCAAAATACAGATTTCTAGCCAACATTAAGATTACCTGTTTTTATTTGGGACAAATCACAATTTTTTTTAACTTTTATTTCATGAAATTGTATTAATAGTAATGAGAATCTAAATTACTTATTTACTTTTCAATTCACAAATCCAAAAATATCTAATAAACCCAAACGTTTGCTTCCAGCTATGAGAGTGAGCATCTATGATTTAACATAATGACGAATAAGACTCGAAGCTTTATTGGTTTACAGCAGCAGGTCTGGAATCAGCCCCTCTCTGCACTTGATGGTGTACAGGTTGTAAGGTGGTTCTGGTTCTGGTTCTGGTGTGGTCGGTGTTTCTCACCGCGACAGTACTCGGGGTTGAAGTTCTCGTAGATGGGGTACAGAGGGTTCTCCTGCTCACTGCGCAGCTTCCTGGCTCTCAGCACGTCCCGGACACACTGGTGCAGGAAGGAGTACTGGCACTGCAACGCCACAGGTTCATTATTATTATTATTATTATTAATCTGTTTGACTCTACAGGTTGAATATGTGATGATAATCTCTTTGTATGGAGCTTCCTCTTGTTTATCAAGGCACAGACACTTTTAGAGTTTTCTAGAATCTGTAGATTTGACTGTTGAGTTTGATGTTTGTTGAATCGAGAGCCGGTCGGTACCTCGGTCTGGACCATGTGCTGCCGGTGCAGCCGGAGGTCGAACACGCAGCCGTACAGGTCGATGGTTCCTTTAGAGTCCAGCTGCTGCAGAGCCCGGTCCAGTGCGATGAAGGTCCCGGTGCGTCCAACACCAGCACTACACACACACACACACACACACACACAGACACACACACACGACAGAGTCCACTGTTAAACTTAAAGTCCAAAACATTTCATTTTCTGAAATTGTTATTTCTTCTTAATGTATAATGTTCAGTTTGTGTTGATTCAAATGAAACCGGGACCTGCAGTGCACGACGGTGGCTCCGCTGCTGGGGGACCGGTCCACGTAGTCCCGGACCGTCCTGACGAACTGGATCAGGGACTGGGTGCTGTCCGGGACGCCGTGGTCGGGCCACACCGTGTAGTGGAAGTGACGCAGCACCCGAGGGTAACTGCTCTCCTGAAGCACACGGGATGTCCTGGTTATCACACAGGTGAGGAGGAAGCAGAGGAGGAAGCAGAGCAGGAAGCAGAGCAGGAAGCAGAGGGGGAGCAGAGGAGGAAGCAGAGCAGGAAGCAGAGGAGGAAGCAGAGGAGGAAGCAGATGAGGAAGCAGATGAGGAAGCAGAGTAAGAAGCAGAGCAGGAAGCAGAGCAGGAAGCAGAGGAGGAAGCAGAAGAGGAAGCAGAAGAGGAAGCAGAGGAGGAAGCGGAGCATGGAGCAGAGGAGGAGGCGGAGGAGGAAGCAGAAGAGGAAGCGGAGCAGGAAGCAGAGCAGGGAGCAGAGGAGGAAGTAGAGGAGGAAGCGGAGCAGGAAGCAGAGGAGGAAGCAGATGAGGAAGCAGAGTAAGAAGCAGAGCAGGAAGCAGAGCAGGAAGCAGAGGAGGAAGCAGAAGAGGAAGCAGAAGAGGAAGCAGAGGAGGAAGCAGAGGAGGAAGCGGAGCATGGAGCAGAGGAGGAGGCGGAGGAGGAAGCAGAAGAGGAAGCGGAGCAGGAAGCAGAGGAGGAAGCAGAGGAGGAAGCAGATGAGGAAGCAGAGTAAGAAGCGGAGCAGGAAGCAGAGCAGGAAGCAGAGGAGGAAGCAGAGGAGGAAGTAGAGGGGGTAGCAGAGCAGGGAGCAGAGGAGGAAGCGGAGCAGGAAGCAGAGGAGGAAGCAGAGGAGGAAGCAGAGGAGCAAGCGGAGCAGGGAGCAGAGGAGGAAGCAGAGGAGGAAACAGAGGAGGAAACAGAGCAGGAAGAAAAGCAGGAAGCAGAGCAGGAAGCAGAGGAGGAAGCAGAGGAGGAAGCAGAGCAGGAAGCAGAGCAGGAAGCAGAGGAGGAAGCAGAGGAGAAAGCAGAGCAGGAAGCAGAGCAGGAAGCAGAGGAGGAAGCAGAGTAAGAAGTGGAGCAGGAAGCGGAGCAGGAAGCGGAGCAGGAAGCAGAGCAGGAAGCAGAGCAGGAAGCAGAGGAGGAAGCAGAGGAGGAAGCAGAGCAGGAAGCAGAGCAGGAAGCAGAGGAGGAAGCAGAGGAGAAAGCAGAGGAGGAAGCAGAGCAGGAAGCAGAGCAGGAAGCAGAGGAGGAAGCAGAGGAGAAAGCAGAGCAGGAAGCAGAGCCGGAAGCAGAGGAGGAAGCAGAGTAAGAAGTGGAGCAGGAAGCGGAGCAGGAAGCGGAGCAGGAAGCAGAGCAGGAAGCAGAGCAGGAAGCAGAACAGGAAGCAGGAAGTTACCGAGGTGATCTTGAACTCTCTGATGGTCCACTCCGGCAGCACCGACTCCGACAGCATCTGAATGACCAGCTCTCCGTAGTACAGAGGTTCTCGGTCTGCCGGCCAGTACTGGTCACACTTCACCTGGAGACACGTCCCCGGGTTAGAGACACACGTTGGACATCTGGTCTCACACTGCACTGATGGACTCAGAGGACATTCTTTAGAGAAGTGTCTCTGCTGTCGGAGCTGAACACACTCACCTCTTCACTGAGGTCAAGGTTTGTACAAGTGAAACATCTCCTCACTGAGGTTCCACCATCAACAGATTAATACAAATATTTGATTATGACTCACTCGTCCTTTCTCCACACACTGCGTCACCATGACTACATTGTGGACGCCATGCTCCCACACCATCCGCCAGAAGTCGTCCTTGGTGCCGGGCAGCGGGCCCTGAGTGGCAATGTACTCCCTGCGGTAGTTGTGACCCTGCACACACACACACAGGTCAGTACACTGTGTGTGTGTGTGTGTTGTTCACATGTGCACGTGTGTGTGTACTTACTGGTATGTAGCTGGCGTTGATGTAGTCGGAGCAGGGGTCGTCCTCCAGGTACGACAGCTTGACTCTGGTAGAATCATCTGAACAAACGAAGCTGATGTCACATGAACCTGTTTCAACATGTTACTGCTCATCTCAACACCTGGAAATCACTGATCTACTGGTTTCCACCTCTGGACTGGGATCAGTGGATCTGCTGGTTCAGGGTCAGAGAGCTTTGACTTTTAGAAAAGCACTTTAAACTCGAGTCACCACATCAGATCACAGTCAGTCGGTTTCTGAGGATCTTTTCAGAGACTCAGCTCTGACTCATAGAACAAAGAAACCAAACCATTCTTTAGAGTGTGTGTGTGTCTGTGTGTGTGTGTGTGTGTGTGTGTGTGTGTGTGTGTGTGTGTGTGTGTGTGAGTGTGTGTGTGTCTGTGTGTATGTGTGTGTGTGTGTGTCTGACAGTTAATTATAGACATGTTGTAGAAAGTGTTTCACCTCGAGTCACAAATCATGTTTTTGTGTTCATATAGAAAATTGGCTGCAGTTACACTTGACTGAAGCTTAATTACTTTATTTAAACTGATATTGAGACACACACTCACAGACACAGACACACACACACACACACACACACACACACACACATAGATGTTACTGTTCAATGTGATGAAGATATTGTTGAAACATCATTAAACTTGAACTTTGAAGCTGATGTATCGATGAGTTGATTCATTTAATAGACAAACAAACACAAACTAATGATGACTAGTGATGATTTGACTCATTTCTTTGTAAAAGACAATAAAAATATTAAAATGTTGGACTATTTATCAGTCAAATTATAAATATTATATTTAAATATTCCTTTCTTTCTCACAGTTGGACCCGACAGCAGCAGTTCAGCTCTGGACCTGCTGTACTGACACAGGGGCTGTGATCCATGACTCACATGGCAGGATGTTGTTGTATCGGTTCTTCCCTCTGTTCTCTGGCAGCCGGGCCACGTCCATGGTTTGGTTCCGACCCACATCCTTCAGATCCTGAACACACAACAACATTCACACACAATGTAATAACCTGAAAATCTTCAACCACACTTCAATGAATATCTGCTGTATCATCCTGTATAATACTGAAATACACTAAGTAATAAAGTTTCTTATTGAAGCCTCACGTCTTCTTCATCTTATCGCTGGTCGGTGCACTACCGAGCTTCACCAGCAGGTTTAACTTTTCATTTATGATTTAAATCATCATTAACTTATCTGATTTAAAATATAAGGAATTATCCAAAATGCCCAAAGATGATGAATAATTGGACTGCATATTGTTTCCCACACTTCATCATTCAGTGACCTATTGACCACTGTCACTGGCTAACGAGCAAATTAATTAACTTCACACTGGAACTCAGTGGTCGTCAGGGAAACAGGATTCAGCATGAATTCATATCTCATATCACGTGACGTCAATACTCCAGCGCCATGGTAACACACTTCATTTAGCCTCCAGGAGCAAATATTGATTCAAGATCTTTTCACTGTTCTGAGATCAGATGTGGAGCTTTCACCTCGAACTCCTCCGACAGCAGGTAGTTGGAGTCGGCCTGGAGTTTGACCAGATGAGACTCGAAGTGACAGGCTTTGACCGGGCTGTGAGACACAGAGACAGACAGAGACAGACAGAGACAGACAGGGAGAGAGACAGACAGAGAGACAGACAGACAGACAGACAGACAGACAGGGAGAGAGACAGACAGAGAGACAGACAGTGAGAGAGACAGAGAGACAGACAGGGAGAGAGACAGAGAGACAGACAGGGAGAGAGACAGACAGAGAGACAGACAGGGAGAGAGACAGGGAGAGAGACAGACAGACAGACAGACAGACAGACAGGGAGAGAGAGAGACAGAGAGAGAGACAGACAGAGAGACAGAGAGAGAGACAGACAGAGAGACAGAGAGAGAGACAGAGAGAGAGAGAGACAGACAGAGAGAGAGACAGAGAGACAGACAGGGAGAGAGACAGAGAGACAGACAGGGAGAGAGACAGACAGAGAGACAGACAGGGAGAGAGACAGGGAGAGAGACAGGGAGAGACAGAGAGAGAGACAGACAGGGAGAGAGAGAGACAGAGAGAGAGACAGACAGAGAGACAGAGAGAGAGACAGACAGAGAGACAGAGAGAGAGACAGAGAGAGAGAGAGACAGACAGAGAGAGAGACAGAGAGAGAGAAAAAGAGAGAGACACAGACAGACAGAGACACAGACAGGGAGAGAGACAAAGAGAGAGACAGAGACAGACAGAGACACAGACAGGGAGAGAGACAAAGAGAGAGAGAGACAGACAGAGAGACGGACAGACAGAGAGACAGACAGAGAGAGAGAGAGAGAGACAGACAGGGAGAGAGACAGGGAGAGAGACAGAGAGAGAGAGACAGACAGAGAGACAGACAGAGACAGACAGAGACACAGACAGGGAGAGAGACAAAGAGAGAGAGAAACAGACAGAGAGAGAGACAGAGAGAGAGAAAAAGAGAGAGACAGAGACACAGACAGGGAGAGACAGACAGAGACAGAGAGAGAGAGAGAGAGACAGACAGACAGACAGACAGACAGACAGACAGAGAGACAGACAGACAGAGACAGAGAGACAGACAGACAGACAGAGACAGAGAGACAGACAGACAGAGACAGAGAGACAGACAGACAGACAGACAGAGAGACAGACAGACAGACAGAGACAGAGAGACAGACAGACAGACAGAGAGACAGACAGACAGACAGACAGAGAGACAGACAGACAGACAGAGACAGAGAGACAGACAGACAGACAGAGAGACAGACAGACAGACAGACAGAGAGACAGACAGAGACAGAGAGACAGACAGACAGAGACAGAGAGACAGACAGACAGACAGACAGAGAGACAGACAGACAGACAGAGACAGAGAGACAGACAGACAGACAGAGAGACAGACAGACAGACAGACAGAGAGACAGACAGACAGACAGAGACAGAGAGACAGACAGATATCATTAGGACACAGCTCTGATTTGTGATCAACACACTGAAGGACAGGTTCTCACCTGGTGACTCGACGGTTGCTGCAACAGAAGAAACAAGACGACTCGTTATTAGATCATTTTCAAAGATTAACATTCATGAAGTCGATGAATTTATTAACATGATAATAAACTGTCATTAGTAAGAAAGGGGACATTGTGTTGTGTCTGTATATATGTGCACATATACACACACCTAAACATATACACACACTTACACACAAACACAGTAATTAACAGCTGCTGTGATGAATTAATCTGACGGAGCGAGAACTTTATTGGAAACTAATACTTCACACTCTCACATATTGGACGTAGGAGTTATTGGAAACTAATCTCTCACACTGAGGATGGATAATTATAGATCGCACACACACACCTACACACAGACAGACACACACTTACCTCCTGACTCCCATATACATGCCTGCAGCTGGAACCTCTTTCCACATGCTCATCCTCACCACCGGGTTCTCCTGCACAGCCCTGCACACACACACACACACAGACACACACAGACACACACAGACACACACACACACACACTTAGTGTCCAGCCTAATGGAGGCTGATAGGTTTCATTTATTTCACAACATGTGAACACAGAAGGTCGAGGTTTGTGTAAACTTTGTGTTTCTCATCTGAGGCTTTAAGTTTGAAGACAACACAACTGACTTCACATTCACTGCGATGTGGTTTATTATTAACATCGACATCTTCATCTTCAAACAAATTACAAACTGAGCGATTTGTCCCATTTTAGTCGTCACAGATTTTCTTTGACGACAACCTGACGTTTAGTTTTTTCAAACCACATTAACTCCGATGATCATTGGTCCTGAATGTTAGCACTTAACGGTGAGAGGCACCTAGTGGCACAACGTGGAATTACAGCACTTTTACAGACAGATTTGCTGGATGCCTTTTAGCACATCTGTAATAATAAATAAACTTAATAATGAAACTGATCCAAGTTTTATTAGTGGTTTTACAGAATGTAACAAAGACGTGTTCACACTCACACTTTGCGAAGCCGCTGTCTGTAAACCAGCAGAGAGACGACGGCCACCATCATCCCGATCAGAAACATCCCAGCACTCAACCCCTCCACCACGCCACCTAGAGGCTCTGACACGCAACAACACACACACGTTAATACAGTTACTGTGCGTGGACACGTGAGCCGATCGGATAAAGAGACACGAGGAAAATAAAGAATCTGAAATTTAATTTAAAACATTTTACATCTGAATAATTATAAACAATAAACGTTAAAGGAAAAAATAATCTTTCTGATAAATGATGACGGTTTTCAATCATTTCAAATTAATGGTGACATCACAGCTGAGTTTAATCAGTTTGTCTGATGAACACGCTTCTAATGAAGAGCTGATGGAACACTTCAGTGAAGGATGCACACACACAAGGATGTGTGTGTGTGGATCTCTTTGTGTGCGTGTGTGTGTGTGTGTGTGTGTGTTCGGTGTGTGTGTGTGTCTCACCTGCGTGCGTCCTGAGCGGTGTCGACAGGTAAGTGTCGGTGAAAAGCGGCTCAGGAAACTCGTTGTGGTTTTCATCGAACAGTTTGGTGAAGGCTCGAACACTCAGCCTGAAAACAACCACACACACACAGTTACTATAAGTGGAAGCTGCCTTGCTCATCAACCCATGGCAGGTTTCTTGTGTTGTGTACCTGTAGGATGTTTTTGCTTTCAGCGGTCCGTCACAGAAGCTGCCGTAGCTGTCACTCAGGTAGAAGTCGTCCTCGTGGTAATGGTCACAGGCCCCGCCCAGTCGGTCCCCCCCGGCCCCCAGGTTTATCTCCACCACCTGATCAATAACCACCAATCAGTGCGACTCTGAAGACGTGGAAATCACAACGTGCAGAAACACGTGTGGTAATACCGTACCTGTCCAGCAGGGGTCTCTGCGTCCTGCGGGCAGCGGCTGGGGAAGTAGGCCGTCTGATAGGCTCTGACGGACGAGTTGCTGGTGTAGTCGCGGTACGAGGGCAGCGGGTGGCGCTGCTCCGGCTGCAGGAGCTCGAGGGCTGAAGAGAGAGAACATGGACTTGAACCTGATTGGTTGTTTGGTGTTAAACCTAAAACTGGTATAAATTTAAACGTGTTTTTTACCGTCAGACTCGGCCACGACCACAGCGAAGAATCGCACGGCTCCGTTAGCGTCGCTGAACCAGGAGCAGTTGAAGCGAAACAAGATGGAGGACGACGTGACCTTCGATGATCTCTCGCCGACACGCACGCTGGGGGGCGGGACCGGAGGACCTGGAAGGACACCGATTGGTTAATCACACTGAAGTGAAATATAAACAATGAACAAACAGAACAATAAAGGGAAAAATCTAAAAAGTTTCTAAATCTCTTTGGTTGTTGCTGTTTTTAGTTTGAGAGACAAAATGTGATTCTTCTCCAGAGTCGTGACTTTTCTTTTTTTGTCTTTCTGTTTCCAGTTCAGTCGTGTCAGGATGATTTATGAAGTAACACAGGAAGAGAGAAGAGAGGGAGGTGGAGAGAGAGAGAGAGGGAGAGAGAGAGAAAGAGAGAGGGAGGTGGAGAGAGAGAGAGAGAGGTGGAGAAGAGAGAGGGAGGTGGAGAAGAGAGAGAGGGAGGTGGAGGGAGAGAGGTGGAGAGAGAGAGAGAGGGAGTTGGAGAGAGAGAGAGGGAGGTGGAGAGAGAGAGAGGGGGAGGTGGAGAAGAGGGAGAGGGAGGTGGAGAGAGAGAGAGAGGGAGGTGGAGAGGAGAGAGGGAGGTGAAGAGAGAGAGAGAGAGGGAGGTGGAGAGAGAGAGAGGGGGAGGTGGAGAGAGAGAGAGGGGGAGGTGGAGAGAGAGAGAGAGGGAGCTGAAGAAGAGAGAGGGAGGTGGAGAAGAGAGAGAGATGGGGAGGTGGAGGAGAGGGAGGTGGAGAGAGAGAGAGAGAGGGAGGTGGAGAGGAGAGAGGGAGGTGGAGAGAGAGAGATGTGAAACGAGAGGGAGTTGGACAGTGAGAGAGAGGTGGAGAAGTAAGAGGGAGGCAGAGAGGAGAGAGGGAGGTGGAGGTGGAGAGGAGAGAGGGAGGTGGAGAGAGAGGGAGGATAAAGGAAGAAGAAGCAAAGAGAGGAACCATCTTCAGAGTGTATCAGGTCACAGTGACAGTTTGTAAAAGGAGCAGGAAAGTGAAACTTAAGTTTTAAAGAAACTGAACGAGTTCATGTTCATGTCAGACTTTTGACGACCTGTCATCGTGTTGAGTGACAGCTCCATGTGTCACAGTGACCTCATATTTAAAAGAGTTTAATTCATAAATAAATCAGATCCAGATGTTCTCTGTGTCTCTAGTGACCAGTTCTATTTAAACTGAGGTTTTATTTAAACACCAGAATCCTGTACTGCACCCGAGTGTGTGTGTGTGTGTGTGTGTGTGTGTGTGTGCGTGTGTGTGTGCGTGTGTGTGTGTGTGTTATGTACATCAACTCACGGTCTATCATGGTGACAGTGGTGTGTGTTACTGGTCGACTGGTGTGTGCGGCTGACGACACCCGGACGGTCACGGTGTACTTCCTGTACGCCTCCAGGTGGTCCAGCGTTACCGCGGTGACGCCCTCATCCAGCCTCAGAGCCGAGGTCAGCTCCCCGTTGTCATGACGACGACACTCGACCTCGTAGGAGTCGAAGTCCGAGAGAGGAGGTGACCAGGAGCAGGAGAGGGAGGAGGAGGAGAGAGGGAAGCAGTGGATGGACCTGAGAGGATATGGACCTGGAGGAGGAGAGGGAGGAGGAGGAGGAGGAGGAAAGAGGAAGAGGTAAAGGAGGTGAAGAGGAGATAAAAGAGGAAGGAAAAAGGAGGTGGAAAAGAGAGGAAGGAGGAGGAAGAAGAGATAGGAGATGAGGGAAAGGAGAGGAAAAGGAAAACAGAAGGAGAGAGTAAAGAATGGAACGGAGGGTGAGGAAATTGAAGAGAGGAAGACGGAGGAGGAGAGGAAAGGAGATGAGGAGGGGAGGAGAGAAAAAAGGAGGAAGAAGCAGAGGAGGAAAGTGGAAGAGTTAATCCAATTCATTTTCAGTACAAACATTATTCATTTCTATATTTCTTCTGCAGCCGAGTCACGTCTTTATTGTTATTGTATTTCCACATGAAGGTCAAAGCGTTTATTCAAACATGGAGCTCAGAGCGTCTGAGTGATGAGTCGGGTTTTATTAAAGATTACGTTTCTGGTGATTTGTTCTCATCAGATGATAAAAACACGTCTCGTTCAGTGAAGAGAAAAGAGAAAGAAGAAAATATGTTTCATCCTCAGAGAAGTGAAGATTTAATCTGATCTCAGGCTGAAAATAAAAAGATAAATGTTGAGTATTTAAACCTCTTCTTTTTATACACTATTGATTTGGCTTAACTCATTACTGTGTATTATTACAAATTATATTATAGTGAAGTCAGTGAGTCATTATTAAATGATTCAGAGCTTTTATTAAGGAAGTTGTGTTTGAAGATTCCAGAGTCTGATCTCGTGTCAGATTCAATCCCTGCGCTGCGCTGCCACCTTGTGGAGAAAAGATGACTCAGCAGCTTGAGATGAAACTTTAAAAAAAATGAATAAACACCTCGTTTCCTCAAGTTATTGACTATTAAAAGAGTCAACGCCTACTTGTTCTGACGCTCCTCTGGATAGGCTGGCTCCTGGCTGTGAGCCCGCCCCCGGCTCCGCCCCCGCTCACGGTCGTCACTGTGAAGTTGTACTGTCGCCCTGGAAACATCCCGCCCACCAGGCACCCTGTCAGGTGGGTGTGTTTGATTGACAGGTGATCGGGAGGAGTCCAGTGAAGGCTGAAGTTAGTGTAGTCCCCAGAGGCGGGACCAAACCACGACAGCTCCACAGTCTCATTGGTCGTGCCTTGTTTGACGGACAGCTGGGTGGGTGGCAGTGGAGCTGGAGCGACACAATACAAAAATGATGATCGCAAAATAATAATTATTAATATTAAAAACACAGACTCTTTCGTTTGTGCTCAACTTACACGTGCGTCCGAAGGCTGAGACGTTATTGGTCAGTTCCCCGCTGTGCGTGATGACCTCAGCGCGGTACAGCCTACCAGGGGTCAGCCCTGGGAACATGTGACTGGTGTGCTCCGCCCCCAGCGTGTGAGCAGCCAGAGCGGCTCCAGAGACGTCGTGGAGGACGACCTGAAACCACACGAGGACGTTAGCCACTGTGCTCAGGTTTTATCTTATTACAATTAAAACTGTCAATCAAAGAAATAGAGCAATGGACAAAAAGTATAATTTATAGTTTTTATTTGAAATCTAAGTTATCACTAAGTAGAGAAAAGCCTGAGTTCACCTGGTAGCTGCTCCAGCTTCCCTCAGTGTGCTGCCAGCTGACCGTCAGTCTGTCCGTCCGTCCTGAGCTCTGGACCTGGAGGGACGAGACCTGGGACGGGACTGTGGAGGACCAAGGTGATGAAGACGAGGAGATGAAGATGAAGATGATGCAGAAGAAGAAGAGGACAACAACGAAAGAGGAGGGCAGAGAAGAATAAGATGGAAATTAGAGGGAAGACAAACAGAAGGTTTTAAAGAAAGAAGACAAAAAGAGATAAAGCGTTAAAAATGAGAAAACACTGTAACAATCTGGATTTTAAATATGAACAGTGATGATTGACTGACCAGTTCTGGCGAGGACAGACGAGTCGCTGCTCATGGCTCTGCTCCAGCTCACCACCTGCAGTCGGTACAAAGCTCCGGCTGCCAGTCCAGAGAAGACACAGCTGTCTGCAGCCGAGCCGACTTTCTGCAGCTCCACCAGTTCACCGGCACCCTGAACACAACCATCTCTGGTTAGAGTGGAATCAGCAAACACCATGAGTGCCGGGGGGGTCACAGTGACCTTTGACCTTCGACCTCAAACCAACCACTTCATCTGTGAGTCCAACTGAACATTTGTACTGAATTTAAAAACAGTTCCTCGAGGTGTTCTTGAGATATCGTGTTCACAAGATAACCTGAAAACCTTAATGCCTCCAGCCACTAGGTGTCACTGGAGACGTGGTTAGAAATGTAACATTCTAGCTCCTCCCACCTGAGTATTCCCCTTCCGGCTCCCTGCAGCATCCTGTCTGTGATTGGCTGTTGCCTCAGGGACGCTGTACAGAGACAGGTCGTAGATTTCCACGTGTCCCTCTGAGGGACGCCAGGTGAAGCAGAGAGACGAGGTGTTGGACGAGGTGAGGGTCAGATTACTGACGGCAGCCGGACCTGGAGGACGGAGACAAACATGGAGGCGCAACACACATGACTATACACAACACATTTGTATTTTACAATAATTAGTTTGAGGCGTTACATTAATCCCGAGAATGTCTGGGGCTGATGGGAAACATCCTTTAAAGGAAGGTCAAATATGAAATATGAAATAAACAACATACTGTCGGGACAAACGATCCTTAAGTTTCACTTTCTTCTCAGTTTTCTTTTTCCTTTTTTTTTGTCTAAAGTCACTTTGACCTAAAACACGTTTATCTTCTTCCTCTGTTATCATCCATCTCTCCGCCTGCGTTACTTCATAAATCATCCTGACGTGACTAGAAACACAAAGAGACAAAGACTAAGACAGCAAGGACTATGGGAAATGTAGGGGGGGGGGGGGTCCCGCCAACCACCAGGGGGCGATCAAGACACTTTCATGTCGTCCATCTGTCTTTACAGTCTGTGATATAAATGATCATTTAAGACATGAAACCTGAGGAGTTGACATGTGAGAAACAATGAGTTGATATTGACTGACGTGTCTGTCCCTCTGCTGTGGCCTCCAGAGACGGGACCCCCCCGCTCAGCGTCACCAGCCTCACGCTGTAGCGCCTCCCTGAGGTCAGACCCTCCAGCCGCTCGCTCCGACTCGCCACAGCCACCGACCGGTTGGCCACCGCGCCGCCGCCGGCCTCGTCCAGCAGCTGCAGCCTGTAGCCGTCGAACACGCCCACCGGCCTCTCCCAGGTCACCGTGAGGCTGTGGGTGGTGTGGTCGTTGTCCGCCTGCAGGGCCGTGACACCGGCTGGAGCTGGAGGACGTGAACACAATGATGAATATTAACACTTTATTAACGAATCAGAATCCAGCAAGCCATCGGTCGATCAGTCGTACCCGTCCTGCCAGAGGCGGAGTTGGTGTTGCTCAGCTTCCCGCTCAGTGATTGGATGGTGATGGTGTAGGCGTGGCCTGGGACCAGGTCCAGGAAGTCCAGCGAGGTGACGTGTTTGGGGACGGGACGTGTCTCCACATGGACGCCATCCTGAGGACGAGTGGAAAGATTTAAATTGATTCACAAACCAGACTTTATTTCAGATTCATGTATTTCTCTGTTTATGTTCCTGTACGTGGAGCAGCCGTCTGTGAGGAGACTCTTACATTCCTCCTGCTTGAATTAAGTTTCATACAAGTGACACATCCTCAGTTTGTCTATTTAAATGAAACATGAATTCATGGACTGACCGTAGTGGACAGAGAGACGATGTACATGTCCATGTCTCCGTCTCCTGGAGTCCAGGAGACCAGGAGTCCCCCGACAGAGTCCTTCAGTCCAGGGCGAGGACTCATGTGGAGGTTTCCCACCGGACTGGGAACTGGAGGAGGAGGAGAGGAGGAGGAGGAGAGGAGGAGAGAAGGAGGAGAGGAGGAGGAGAGGAGTAAGGACTCATGAAGACAGAAGACAAACATGAACCTGCAGAGTACTCCTACCTGTCCGTCCCTCGATGAACTGGGCTCTCTGGTTCGGTCCGCTGAACGTGGACACCACCATCTTGTAGAGACGCCCGGGGGTCAGAGAGGTCAGCTGGTGGCGCCGCACGTCACGGCCCAGCGTCACCGGAGGGAAAACCCGGGTGTCGTTGAAGAGCAGAGTGACCTGGAGACAAGTAGCGTCTGGATTTAAGAACAATATCAAACCCCTGCAGACTCACTAGCGCCCCCTAGAGGCTGAAACGCCTCAATAACAACAGTGAGAAAATACCTCATAATGGTCCACGTCTCCGGGGGCGGGGCTCCAGGCCACAGTCAGATCACCTGTTCCCGCGTCGCCTAGTGACAGATTTCCTACAGCTGCTGGAACTGAAGAAAAACACAAATCAATAAAAATACAAACAAACAAACACACGAGTTATGTGTTGTTATGGTTTGATTCCCTGGGTCGTGACTCACAGGTTCGTCCGTCGGTGGAGACGCTGCTGACGTAGCTCCCGCTCCAGGTCTCCACGGTCACGGTGTAGAGTCTCCCCGGCGTCAGGGACGAGAAGACGCACTCGTTGTGTCCCGCGGAGACGCTTTGGTTCTGCAGGACGCTGTGGTTGTACCGGATCAGAACCACGTAGCGATCCAGATCTCCTGCTGCGTGACGCCAGTACACCTGAACACAGGAGCTCCATCAGGGATCCATCATGTAGATCACTAATCTACTTATTTAACTGTGTCTGCTGGTTGTATTTGAATCTGTACTGTGTTTGTTGATGGATCATTATTTATGATAGTTGTGTAATATTAAACTAAAGTAATAACCAGTGTAGACTAATGCACCTTGAGGAAGTCGTCTCTTGCAGAGTGAACAGCTGTCGGGTTCTGAACAGTCGCAGGTTCTGCAACAAACAAGAAAACTCAATAACTTAATAAAACTTATTCAGACTACTTCAGACATTTAATATGATTTTCTTTGTTTAACTGTAACTCAAATATGTTAATAATAAACTAAATAATATAATGTAACTGTAAAGTATGAGTAGATCTTATTGCTCTGTACGTGTTCGTGCTTGAACCACGGTGGCGTTCTGCAGGCCGCCGCTCCTCGTGATGATGACCACCGTGTACAGCCGGCCGGCCACCAGCGAGCTGAAGGAGCACTCGGGCGGCGAGGAGCGCGACACGGCGAGCGTGTGCACGGGTCTCCTCCCGTCCTGCAGCTGGACCAGGTAACTGTCCACCACGCCCGGCGCCAGACGCCATGACACCTGCAGCGCGTCGGACCGCCCGCCGTTAGAAACCGTCACCTCAGAGACGGAGGATGGGGCTGAAAGAAAAAGATAAGTTATTTAACAATACATTCACAAACATGGAATAGGATGTAATGAAAACAATGAAAAAATATACTTATGTACAGAAGGGGAATCGTAATGTTTTTATTGTTTGAATCTTTTGAGGCTGCAGTACCATTAATGGCCACTGAAGCAAACTGGCAGCAACACAGACGCTCGAGACTTTAATTTAACGTTATCGGCCAATAGGAGGTGGAGGCCGGGGACGTGTTGGTTCTGTCCAACTGAGCGTTGATTGGTTGGCGAGCAAACACACACACACACACACACAAAAACCACGCACACAGTCTGTCCTGCAAATAACAGGAACATTCTGTGAGAGCACAATCTGCTCTGAACAGGAAGGTGTGTGTGTGTGTGTGTGTGTGTGTGTGTGTGTGTGTGTGTGTGTGTGTGTGTGTGTGTATGTGTGTGTGTGTGTGTGTGTGTGCAGGAAGCCTTTGAGCAGGGCGTTTTCTGTGTGTGTGGAACATTCCAGACGTCTTTCTGGTATTCAGCTATTGTTCTAAAATCTCTCTGATGTTTTCTGTAATACACTTATACTGACACACGCACTCACATACGTGCACACACACACACACACACACACACACACACACACACACACACACACACACACACACACACACACACACACACACACACACACACACACACACACACAGATGATAATAAAGTTCTGTAGAGTGAAGACACCTGCAGCTGAGACCTGTGTTGTGCACATGTTTGTAGAGTTTTGTGTAGATGATGTTTTCTCACATGTGCGTCCCTCCAGACTGGTGAGTTTCGACCTCAGTCCCCCGCTGACAGTAGCAGCCTGCAGCCTGTAGAGGGCGCCGGGCATCAACCCAGTGAGCAGCAGAGAGGAGGAAGTGACGGAGACACTGAGGTTCTGCACCTCAACGCTGAGGAGCACAAACACCAGGTTCAGTTTCCATCAGCACGTCCATGTGGCTAACAGTTTCCACCTGCTTCCAGTGTTTGTGCTAAGCTAAACATGTCCAACACTCAAACCTGGTTCACACACAAACACACACACAGACACACACCTGTCGTGCAGCAGGGTCAGTGTGTACGAGTCCACGTCGCCTGGTGGCTTTTCCCATGATGCCTTGAGGCTGTCGACTCCCGAGCTACTCAGAGTGATGGTACTCAACGCCATGGGAACTGTAACACACACACACACACACACACACACACACACACACACACACACACACACACACACACACACACACACACACACACACACACACACACACACACACAGTTAATATAAAGTAGACGTTAACATGTCGTAGATTGATGTGTAAACAGAGGATTATTATGGGATGGCTCACCGGTGCTTCCTTCTACAGAAACAGACGTGTCCACGTGCACGCTCCTGGTGGCCACGGTGATGGAGTACCGCCTCCCGGGCGTGAGCACGTTGAACGTGCACTCCCTCATGTTAGGCTCCACCTCCCTGGTAGCCACGGTCACGTTATCTACGTGACGATAAGATAAAATCATTTTAAATTAATAAAGATAAATCACAGAGCTCATCAGTTTCATCAGTTGGATGGATCTGATTGGTTACCATGGCGGATAGTGAGGAAGTAGCTGTCACGTGACCCGGAAGGGGCGTGGCTCCACATGGCGCTGAGCGAGGTCTCGTCCGAGTGTTGAATGTGAAGATCGACCGCGGCAGCTGGAGCTGGAGAGACGAAGAGACTTTTATTTATATGTTTTATTCTGTTCTCCCTGTCTATGTCATTATTATATATTCACAAATCTATCTTTATAGTACTGCAAAGATTTATGTGAAAAGTACGAAAGTGATAAATCACTTTCGTACTTTTCACATAAATCTTTGCAGTACTATAAAGATATATTTGTGAGTCTTTCACCTGTTGTTCCTTCACAGCTGCTCTCAGCCGACAGTCCCCCCCCCTCCACCCTCAGCACCGCCCGGTACGTCCTCCCAGGTGTGAGGTCCGTCCCAGGGAAGACGAAGTCCACCGCCTGTCTGTCCACTCGGGTGTCCACTACCTGCTGGAGGCCGTCGAACAGGAACAGCCTGTAACTCTCCCAGCGGCCACGAGGGGGCGTCCAACACAGGACGAGGCCCTGGGAGGAAGAGGAGGGAGACAGGGAGAGGAAGGACGCCGCTGCCGGAGCTGGACAAAGGACAAAAGACTCAGTGAAGAAAAGACGAGAAAATATAAAGAGCGGAGATGAAAACAACAACAACAACAACTCACCTGTGCTGACGCTGGTTTCTGATTGGCTCGTCAGCTCACCGCTCCTGGACACGGCTGTGACCTGATAGGTCGAGCCGGGGGTCAGCTGGTCTATGGCGACCTCTGTGGCGTTCGGTGGAAGCGTCGTCTCCCAGAGTCTCGTGCCATTGGTCGAGAGGGTTACCACGACAACCTCCAGGTCGCCTGCCGGCTGTTGCCATGACAACAACACGCTTGTGCTGTTGTGGTAGATGCTGGTGATGTTGGAGACGGGCGGGGGGGCTGGGGGGGGGGGGGGGGGGGGGAGAGAGAGGAGAGAGAGGGAGGGAGAGAGAGGAATATGAAAATGTGTTTCTCTCTCTCTCTCTCTCTCTCTCTCCCTCTCTCCCCCCTCCCTCTCCCTCTCTCTCCTCCCTCTCTCTCTCCCCCCCTCTCTCTCTACCTGTCTGGGCCTCGATCGTCCGGCTGCTCCTCAGATCTCCAGCCTCAGTCACCACAGTCACGTTGTACAGTCGTCCTGGTGTCAGGCCGGTGAGTGTGTGTTGTGTTGTCGTGCTCTCCAACGTCTCGTTCTTCATCAGCCCTGCAGAGACAGAAGAGGAGGGTCAACAAACAGTCACATGACTCTCCGGCTGCTCGTCTATTATTATCATATTTCTGCTCTTGACGGATTTCACCTGAGTGGTCGGGACCCGGCGCTCGTTCCCTCAGCTGCAGCCTGAAGCGCTGCGTCCTGCCGGGGCCGGCCTGCCAGGAGAGGCCCAGGCTGCTGCAGGTCCTGGAGCTCACTGCCAGGCCGCTCACCGCCGACGGCCCTGACACAACACACAGACACACACAGACACACACAGACACACACACAAGTGTCACCGGTTGATTCATCACATTCTACAGGTGTCCCAAATAAAATGGACACTAACGTTATATCCTAACGTTCATCACACACGTCATGAAACATAAATGATCGTGAGCAGAAACAAACCTCCTGGTCATGAGGTCAGTGTCTGACTCTGTGTCAACGTGTGAGTCGGTTCAACATAGACACAGATGATAATATTCATATCAAATCAGAAACTGACAGGTTTCACTAAAGCTTCAAGGAGCCAAAACGAAGGAGACCTGATAAAAGCCTTTTCACTGTTTCATGTAAACGGATTTATCTGTGACACAAAACAATTATAGTTAACTTTTTCTAATGAGTTATTTTTATTTACTTATTCTACTGTAGTTTTGTGCAGCACAATGAACCTGAATCTGTTTTGGTCTTTGGGAACAGAAGGAGCTGCCCCTCTCAGAGTCAAGTGAGTGTTTGTGTCGCCACCGGTCCTTCAAACTGAGCTCAAACAATATTATCAGAGTGAGACATCTCACCATCTCTGCCCCCCCGAGCGTCACAATCACACAAACAAACCGCTCCAGTCCAGTGTTTCACAACTGTCAACAAATGAACTGCAGCCCCTTTACAGCTGAGATATTAAATATGGATTCAGGGATGTTTGCGTCAGGAGGTGGAGACCCAACATGGAGATAAAAGAACTGAATTGAGCTTTAAAGAACAAACAGGGACCAGTGAAAATAAACCAGCAGAGGTTGTGAGACCAGTAAAGGTCAGTTCACGTAACCGTGGGTTTGTCTTCACCCGTGTGTTGTGCTGAGAAGGTCAGTGTGCGGAGTCGACTGGGTGCAGTAACACCCGGTTTCCTGCACACAAACACACACTTACACAAACACAGACACACTTACACACACCCTCACGCCCTTTCCCACAGAACAAAGAAACAATGGAGGCAGGAAATGGCTGAACCCCGAGCTCTGCCCACGATGGAAATACACACTGAGGGTTCAACTTCTGTTCTGGGCGTCCGCCAGAGTGGACACGTGCACGCACTCATGCACACGCACACACACTTACATGTACTTTTACTGGCCTATCAGTCTCTCAGCAGGGCAGCGGTTCCTGTGGCTAATCACAGAGCTGCAGAGAGGGGAAGCTACATGACATTAACACACACACACACACATTAACAGACACACAAGCACACGCACTAACACACACACACACACACTCAGACTCAACACAACACAGAGGTTATGTCGTGTTCCTTCACTTCAAAAGACGAGAGGTCAGATGGAAACAATAGAACAAAACAGAACACAACTGAATATTAGGACACAACACTGAACTGGAAGTTTGAGTTTCAACGTCAGAGGCAGACGTGAGATCACATCAACGTCTGTCATCCTTTTATAAATTCAATAATAAGTAAAAATACCAAACTCTGCATCAGAAGACGCCACAATTTACTGAATTCTGCAGAAGCTGGATTTCTTTAGGTTTAACATGTTATCAGGTCATTTAATATTTCTTCTCTGTTCAAATACTCACATTAAGTTAAAATCAACACAAACTGCAGCTAACAAATATGTGAACGATCAGTTAACCTGTTAATTGTTGATTTGTCTGTAAAGTATTTGTCTGTAGCATTACCAACAGGCTGTGATGTAAATGCTGTGGAATGAGTGGGGCAGTACTGACACTGTGACAGACATATGATCCAATAACATAAACGTACAAGACGCTAAAGGACTTGTGTAAATACACTTGGTTACTTCCTGTCTGGGGTCAGTGAAGGTGGAACTGATAACATTGTTAATGGAACAGGTCCCTTTACATTACCGCCGCGGAGTGCTGGCTCACTTTTAATCCAGAGTGGAACAGAGCCATGAATAATATTATTGGTTAAACCTGAAGGAAAATGTTCTATAAGCCAGAAACGATTCTGAACCATGAACGAGGAATCAAACAAAACCACGAGTTTCATCTGAACAGGACAAAGTGACTGAAGAGAGTAAAAACAAAAGGTTCTGCAGTTTCAGTGCAAACACTTTGAATCCTGATTTTTAAAGATTTAAGATTAATTCCTGAACCTTGATGAAAAGCACCTGTTTAAAGGACTGATGTTAATGAGTGAGTGGGATTTGTGAAGAGGAAACAGCTCATGAAGACTGTGAGACGCAGCTGAAAGCTCAGGCTGCTGTGGACCCTGAGCTGAGGAGGTTTGAGTAGAAGCAGGTTCAGGACTCACTCGTGTGCACCGTGACGTTTGCAGTCTGCTCGTCTCTCTGGGATCGAACCTGCAGCTGATAGGCCGTCCCGGGCTCCAGGTGATCCATCACACAGGTGAACACATCTTCTACAGTCTCATTCCCACCACCTGCGAGCTGATTGGTTCCCAGATAGTTAGATCCCGCCTCCTCCACCTTGTCCTCCGCTTCTCCTCGTCCTCCAGCTCCAGTGTCATTAGTGTGTAGCTGCAGGTGTCCTCTCCTCCGACACTCGCTGTGGTCTCCTCCAGTGTCAGGAGACGTCAGGAGGAAGGAGCAGTTCCATCCAGATGTGTTCACAGTCAGAGAGATGGAGTCCAGGCTGGACACTGGTTCAGACACAGAGATGTTACATGGAGACTGGTCGTCTGTGGGAGCTGCTGGGATCACATCCTGAGAGGAGACACACAGCATCAAGACATGAAATCAAACTTCAGATACATAATTCAACTATGAACAGGAAGGAGAACGTCTGATTATTTGATCATTAATATTTCCTCTGCAGACTTAACACAGAGATTTGTAAACTGTGACAGTTTGTATGAAGTCGTGTTTTGGTGAAAACATCAGAGACAGATTATGAATGAGAAGCTTCTCTAGACATTTTGATTGACAGTCTCTTTTCTTTTTGTTCTCCATCGAGGAAACAACACAACTCCTCCACCTTCAAGTCCACAGGAGGCCAGCGTCTGCTTTCTGAACTCCAGACTCTGGGTGGAGTAGAACTTTGATCCTATTGTTAGAATAAGTTTCTGGAAGCCCTGAAGTCGTTAAAGCTCCTCCGCCCTCCAGAAGCCTCCACAGTGCACCTCCTCACAGGATCCTCACTTTGAACTGGATCTAAACTGAACTTTGTGAACCTGTTTTTTGAGACTTGTTTATGAATAAAGTGTATTTATAACTTATTATTAGCCTGTATTTGTGAACTTGTCTGTGGGGCAATGAAGATTAAGACATCGAGTGGAATTAAATTGTGTTAAGATGTGTCAGTTAATCAGCTGCAGATATTTAAAGTGTGTGTGTATCAGTGTTTGGTTTGACCTGTGACCTGCTGCATGTACAGTGTGATAATACAGTCGCTGACAGATGCTCTGAGCTCCAGTTCCTTTAACACCAGGAAGCAGAAGAGAACATTAAATAATCTGTCACTGATAATAAAGTTCGGGGAGTTCAGAGACGACAATGCAGCAGATAAACCGAGAAGAGAAGAATAACAGTATGAACTTCAGTTAAACATACACGGGGCTAAGGTTTGAAACCTGAGTTATATTGATCCTAATTATAATTTTAAATGTATTAAATATTATATGAAAAAACTAAAACAGCCATCCCTTCAGTTTCGGTTTAGCTTAGCACAGAGACTAGACGCAGATGGGAACTGCTAGCCTCATGCTAACTCCATCAAAATATGTAAAACTTGTAACTTCTCATAATCATTTTGGACAAATTCAAAACAAACGTTTGTCAAACTCCTCAAATGCAACAAATTCATATTTTTCTTTGTCAAAGCAGATTGTAAAACTTGAGATTTTGGGGAATGAGCTTTGGGAAAATTTCCCCTTTGACCGATTCCTCACTTTTAAAAGACAAAATAACTGAGAAATAAGACAGAGAATAAATATATAATTAACAATAGTGGTTAGTTACATCCCTTAAACATTTTCCTTGTAGATATATCATCTACAGTAGTATTAAAAATGCTTTAATCACATTTCCTCAGCAGAAGTTGCACAAACAGACAAGGTGATGTTTCATATGAGACACTGGAGTCATTAGTTATCTGATCACAGACGTGTGAGAGTCAAACTGACCTGGAGCAGCAGCAGTGAGGTGAAACTCAGGCAGCAGAGAAATCTATCCACTTTACATTTCAGCATTTTGATCGTCCTTCAGATGGTGAGAGCGAGCGAGCGCCACCATAATCCTGAGGCTGAGGTAGAAGAGGAACTTTAGGTTCACTGGGTAAAACGTGGATTGAGTCAAATCTCCTTTTTCCTTCTTCTTCCTTCTTCTTCAGCGTCGAACAAATCCGTGTGGAAAAGAAAACTCCCGTCTGCGTCTCTTAACAAAGATAATTCCTTATTTCAAGTTTTCATTTATTTCCAGATACTGAGTCTCTCTTGTTTGTCGTCTCTTCTCCGTCTCTCCTCCATCCTCGGCTCGAACCTTCTCAGGCTACAGACTCGGTCTTTCCTGTCTTTTCGCTGCCTGTCTAATGTCCCTCTTCCTGCCCGTCTGTCTGCGGGTCTGTCTTACTGTCGGTCAGACTCCATAGTGTGGAGGCTGGGAGTCACTAACGGACTTCCTCAATCAGGCCAACAGCCCATGAGTCAGTTCAGAGGCACCACTACAGACCCTCTGTGGATGGAGGCTATAAATAGGCCTGAACTGTGATGGCGGCTCACCTAGCAGCTCTGACAGAAGAGGAATATGTTAAAAATAGAGCGTTTGATTAATTCCCTCTGAGGACAGATCTTTGTGGAGCTTAAAGTTTGCTCCGTCGCTCTGGATGCGAGAAGCATTGGGTGTAAATTTAGTTTGGATCCATATTTAAATGCTCTGTTGGTTCCTGAAGGTTCTGAAGAACTTGAATTCAACTTTACGACAACAGCTCATTTAGTTTCAGGCTCCAGAAAACAGCAGCAGCAGCAGCGTTAGAAATCATTTGATAAACTTTTATCATGAATGAATATTGGTGACTTTTGAGGGATTGTTTTGGTAGAGTCAAGATTTCTTGGTTTTCTCTTTTAAATACGAACAAAATCTATATATTTTAATTTCAGACAAAATGAGACACTTGGGAAATGAGTCGGACGTTTTATAGATCTTCTTCAATGTGGATTTTGTTTGATATAAATGTTTTAATCTTTGGATTTTGGATTGTCGAGACATTTGAAGACTTCACTTTCACTTCTTGGAATAAACTCCATCATTTGCCTTTAATAATTTCAAAACACACTTTGATAACTTGTTTCAACACACAGATTTAAGAGTTTTGTAAAGGTTAATGAATTCTAATTATCTCTGGAGGAGAAGCTGTACAAATAAGATTACAATAGATTCATCTAAACAAAAACAGAAATTTTCCTCCTAAAATAAACTATTGCTGATAAATGTGATAAATTGCCCCGAGGGAGTCGACTCTTCTGTTATAAAGTTAAAGGCCAAAGTGCTTTTGTTTCAGTTGGTCCGAGTTACATTCAGTCATCTCCACCTCTTTCCTTCCTTCCTGCTCCCTCTCTCCCTCCCCGTCTGACTCTCTCTCTCCGACACAGTCTGTGGTTTCTAGGAACAAACTCAAACTCTCAATTTCACCATGAAGAATCATGAGGTCATCTGTGACAGCTCTGTTTGACCCAAACAAGCCAACACAGGAGAATCTGCTCAAAACACATTGAAACTCCCGGGAAGAAAAACTGATAGAGTCTGAATCGAGGGACAAAACAATGAAAATAATGAGTTTACAATTTCTCAGGCTCAGAGTGGATATAAAACACCACTACCACTGAAATGTCACCTCAACCGTCGACACAAACAAAATGTTTATATTTATATAGTGTTTGGTTCAGTTCCTGGTTCGGGTCCAAAACAACAACCAAAGCAACGTGTTGAACAAACAGAGTCACAGCGTCGGAGCTCCAGTGTCTTTATGTACAGATTACAGGTGAACAGGATATCTGCAGAGTAGATAGAGGTCACAGAACTACTCAGTGGCTTATGTTCCGGACTATTACAACATTCAATCGATTAGTAATACATTAAAAAACACGTACTGCTCGTACATATATACACATCAGCTTCTCTCTGACGGAGCTTTAATGTCCACAAGTAGAAGTTTAAAGAGACTCAAACATTTTTATTTTAATGTGGTCGTTTGATTTACTGAGAGAAAGTTTAAATAGTCTGAACACTGACTCCAATGTTGTAATGATTCCACTGCAGAGGCACAACTGACTGCAGCAATAAAATCTCTATAAAAATAGTATTTAATCATAATGTGAGCAAAAAATTAAAAAGCTTTTACATTTATTATTATTAGCGAGCTAGCTAGCATCAGCTAACTAGCTTGCTAACAAACATTAGCCCGATAACAGACATGTTGTGTGGAACATTAATTAAAACAACTTAAAACAACTAAAAACTGTTATTTCCTGGAAATTAGTGCAATTTTGTTCTAATAAGATGGAAAACAGAAACAAAACAAAGGTATTTGGGAAACTTTAATCAATTCAAGTTTTTATAATAACTTAAGGATTGTCTATTGACGAATTGCACGTTTTTGTTTGTCCATGTGACCTGATGTCTCTGAATAAAAGTCTCTTTAATAGAAACGGCTTCAAATTACCTGAGTTTAATAAACAAATATTGCTGGAGGCAACACTGAGAAACTAAATGGTGTAAAAGTCAAGTGAATAGTGAACATGTTTTTCAGCAGCTTGGTAAAATAGGAAATGTTCGGGTCCCTTTAATCTCCATCAACAGTCGACAATAATAAAATACAGGAAATCAACCACCACCTACTGTACATACACAATACTACGTCAGAGGCAATGTGTGTAGTAGTAGTTGGGCTCAACTCACTTTCACTTCAGTCAGTTCAAACTGAACATTACATTTCACCATCACACAGAAATGTTCCGATGTTTGAGCGTTTTGAAATTTAGATTTTGTTCTACTTGAACCACCTCAAGTGAAAAGTGTGTTGACGATGGTCTGATGTCGAACATGTAGATGAACACACAGGTTCTAAAATCCCTTGATTGTATCACAAGTGAATATATAAATAAAAATATAATAGTACATAGAAAAAACAAGAGTCCTCAAAACGATCCTCGTGTATTGTCCGTCCTCCGTCCCGACGCGTTTGGTCCAAGGTTTGAAAAGTCACCGCCCACATTAGTTTTAAAAGCACTTTAACAGTTACTGCACATTATTCTAATCACAAAGAGCAGATGATTTCTGTTCATATTGATCATCACTGTAGAAACCTCAGATCTCTAAAGGAATTCAACGCCTCAGGAAGTACTTTTTATTCTAATATATATAATTATATGGGATGTATAAAACATTTACTTCACCCTTTGACATTTGGTTCCAGGTGGAGTCAGACAAACGTAAATGGTCTGGATGTGTGAACTTGTTGAGTCGTACTTTTACCAATTTAATGCAAAGTCAAAGTTTGTATTTCAAAATGTAGCATTTTACTTTAAGCTTTATAATCTGATTCTTTTGAGAAACTTAAACATATATTTCTTAATGAATAAACAGCTCAAACAGGGATAAGTTTGTGTTTGTGGCTCCGATAAAAAGAGAAAAGTCAGATATTGAATTCCGGCTCCCGTTCAGTGGATCGTTTAGAGATGATGAGGTTTGAACAATCTTTCATGTGTGTTGACAAACGGATAAAAGCTGCTAACACATCAAAAACATGTAAAAACTGTATAAAAATAAAGTTATTATTACTTTGATACACCGATATAACTCACTAGAAAACATAATTTACAACTTCACATCAACAAGATGATTGCACCATTGTGACTTATATAGCTTCACATTTTTGGTATTAAAGTAATATTTCAAACAACAGGGGAATTGTCAATGCGATTATAGTTCTATATAATAAAATAATGTAAACTCTGAGAACAGCAGCATAAGTCGTTCTAAATATTACTTCTGTCAGGAATGACTCAGCAAAATTCATTTTGCCTTTCACTGAAAACTTAACATCGACTCAAAGATACGAAGATATTTCAACATCATGGATTAAATGTATAATGTCTGAAAGTGACTGATGCTACTTTTGAGCTAGCTTGTGTTATTCGCATTTTATGTAAATGTATTAATAAGTTTTGAACTGGTATTTATTAAATGATGGGGGAGATATAATAATAAATAAGATCTGATCAGTTTTGATTCTCAGTGCTGAATTTCTTCTTGTTTTAAAAGCAGGTTTAGCAGCTGAATACGAGAAATGATTGGTTTAGCAAAATAATGCATTCACATTACATGCTATTGTTAGCATGAGCATAAAGGTTAGCATTAATTTATTGGCATAGCAAGCAGCATATAGATTAACTTCAAACTACTAATGAGCCTCCATCAGATCGCTGTAGCTTAGCATGTCCCTAGTTATCATTGCATTGGTGTGTTAGCTTTTAGCCTGTGGTGCATGGATGGAGGTAGTTCCATTTGTGACAGTAGCAGTGGAAATATAGATTAATATTTGTTTTACATGGGACAAAAGTTCCTTCTGATTTACGTTTGTTAATTGTCTAACCCAGGTATTGGCTCATATAATGAACAGTGTCTGGTTTAACACATCAGCTCAGTTGCTAACATATCATATAGTAGCGATAATATAGAAATATAAATAATGAATGCATTTGATTTTTGTTCTCATTGTTAAACCCTTTGAAACATATCGGTTCATCTGACAGTTACCTACTCGGTTTGTGGTTTGGTATGAGCCAATGTTTTGAGAAGGATTTGAATCTGGCACTTTGTCTTTTTGGTATCGTCCCTGAACATTGACCATAAAATCCAGCCGCCTGGTTTGAAACCTTCAGCTGAAGAGGTGTCTCATGTTGGTGTCGGGGGGGCGATGGGTCCAGATGACAGGGGAACATAAGGCGAGCTGTCACTAACAGGTCGGTTTGACAGGAACTTAACCAAGGTGCAAACGGCTAACAGTCATTTTCAAATAGCCTGTCATATAAGAACAACACTTTAAAAAATAATTCTGAAATCCTATAAGACACAGAAACACAGTCGATCATCAAGTCTCCGTGACAGAGAAGAGGTCAATCAGTTCAAAATGAAACAATCTCAGTCAGAGGAGTGAAGCGGACCGGTTCCTCGGGCTCCTCTGGAGAACCGCTCACAAACAGAACATGAAAAAGAACATCGGGTACATTCCATTTTCTGAAATCTACCTTTCCTCTTTCCGTGAATAGGCTCCGCCCACAACATCAGCATCTGTTGTCCATCAAACTCAATCACTTCTTCCAGAGTCCCTGGTTCTCAGAGAAAAACCCAAACCCCGGATCGTACCTGATGAAAACCTGCTCCGTCAGCAGACTGCAAGGTGGAGCAGATCCTGTGGTGGTGGCATCTCATTGGCCGGTTTCTGAGGAGAGGCGGGCCTCGTACAGGATCAGAGCGTGATGCACAAACTCGTACTGCTCAGCTGTTTGGATCATACCACCTCTGCAGACACAGATTAGATCCTTCAGTACAAGATGTCATTTATATTTATTATTCAAGAAACCATGTTTTAGTTTGTGTTAATAATTATAACATCTGGGTGCAGGAACCAGGGTTTACAGGGACATTACACCTGTTTTTCCACCATCATTGTCGGGACACAAAGGTTATTCCCAGAAGATACAAAATATCACATTCCATATTGTTTTATTCTTTTTAATCATACTAAAGATGTTAAATACTTTTAAACTATTTTAAAGTGAGGACATTACTACCTGTCGGCTCGGAGCTGGCAGGTGATGCTCAGCACGTCCACCACCTCCTCCAGCTGCAGCTGTCGACAGCCGAGCGTCGTGGCAATGAAACAACCGGTCCGGCCGATCCCAGCACTGCACAGAGGAGAAGACCATGAACTTTAGTGTTTGACCTTTAATAGAAAAGACAGTTTCGTGGTTTCGCCCTCGACGATACCTGCAGTGGACGATCACCGGTCCCATGGCGGCGGCCGTCCGTCGATCCGTCTCCACATCAGACATCAACTGCAGCAGCGGCATTGCTGAATCAGGGGTTTTGTGGTCGGGCCATGATGTGTACCAGTAATGCTGCAGCACGCGAGTTTGATTCCCACACTGCACAAACACACATTTAAACTGGAATGAAAAGGCTTCATCTGCACGGGAGTATCAGAAGTGGAACGTTGTTTGAAGTGCGTGTACCTTGAGTGTGAGGCTGCGAGTTGTGTAGTGTTCACACTCTCTGATGCTGTTCACCAACACTTCAACCTTCCCGTAAATCCCCCTCTTCTCCGGCCAATAGAGAACACACTTCTACAAAGAGAAACACAAAGCAACACCTTCCGAGTCAGAACCAAACTGGTCACTTTGAAGTGAAGTTGAATATGATTCTTATTGTTTATCGATGTTTGGAACTTGTCTCTGATTACCTCATTCTTCTCCTTCAGCTTGGTGATCATGACGATGACGGGCGACTCCTCCTGCCACGCCATCTGCCAGAAGTCGTTCACCGTGTTCACCATCGGACCCTGAGTGGCGATGAACGCCTTCTCTTCGCCTTGGTAGCCCTGGGGTGGAGCCAATCACAAGAGAGCATCAACCGGGGAGTTAGAACAACACCTCTTTGATTTGAGAGGAGAACACTTTCATCAAGGGATCATTTTAAACACACATTTGGTTTTGGGCTTGCAGATGCAGGCTCATTTAGATATTTTACTTGTTAGGTTTCGGTTCTTAAGGTAAAAGCAGAGAATCAGCTTCATGTCCACCTCATTAATCTGCCCACTGACCCTGAACCTGCTGCAGAGTTCTCATGTACAGTCGGATGAAGTATTTACACAGCCTGTGTTCTCCCGAGTGCTCGGACAGTTTAAACACTTTCAGAGGAGTTTCCTGACAGGAAGAAGGTCCATTGTACCCGAGTCTGAGAGAAACATTACAGACTCTTACTGCACTGGACTTTCACTGGGATTGTGTTGACGAGGAAACCACAAGAAAAAACATGTCGACATTCCAGATGTGTGAGGTGAGCGTGTCAGTTGGTTGTGTGTTCGTTCTCTGGTTTAGAGATTTAACAAACGATAAACAAGTTTGCCAAGACACAAACAGAATTATGTTTGAATTATGTTTATGTATTCACAAGGACAAAAGCTACGTAAATGTGGCAGCAGGTAGAAGACTTCAATCAGGAGAGAAGATTGGGTTTGATTGTGAGAGATGAGGAACAACTACACAGAAAAAACTGTTCTTTAACAAAGATAATATTCCATCTCGTTAATTACACTAGACCAGATCAATCATATACTTTCCAGATACTTTTCTGTTTGGCTCTTTTTATCAACTCATTGAGAGCTGATGAGAACAGCATGTTGTAAATACCCACTCGTATGTAATTGGCGTTAATGTAGGAGCTCAGCAGGTCGTTGCAGCTCTTGGACTTCAGGATCACCCTGGAGTGAGGATCTAGGACACACAGCAAGGAGAGGAGGTGAGGACACATGAGAAGGAGGAAGAGGAGACAATGATGGGAGATTCAGATATGACATTGATTGATTTGGGGGAGGGAGGAGCTTCTGTTTGTCTTGACTGTTTCAGACTCATTCACACCTGGTTGGGTCCAAATAGTTCAGTTGAGTCTGAACTAAAATATCAGGTGTGAAAGGTCGTCTACCTGTGACCTCTACTACCTGTGACCTCTACTACCTGTGACTGGTCCAAAAGTCAAAACTATCCAAACAAGTGTTTCCAATTTGCAAACCAACAGAACCAGGTTCAGTTTGATCCAGACTCAGAAGTTAACACCTCCTCTGGTCTGAGGTTCAGACTGAACTGAAGAGTCTCAGTCTCTAACAGCCTCTTTCAGACCTGGACCGGGACTCGTCCTGTTCCTTCAGTCCGGATCCCGAGCACCTTCAGAAAAGACAAAGAGCCTAGAACACAGGAAGGAGTTTGACTGACAGCCGCTCTAGGTGAGCATTCCTTAGTCTTGATTGGCCGGAAGGAAGGAAGGAAGGAAGGAACACCACACCCACTCACTGTTTTATTGATGACCCCGCCCCCTTTCCAAAACACAAAAACTAACATTGTGTCAGTGACGGTTACATAAAGTCTTAATCAGGAGGTCGGCCGACAGTGTGAGAACAAACTGTGCCCTCAATGTGTGTGTGTGTGTGTGTGTGTGTGTCTGGGGAGGAGCCATTTTATCCATCTTTAGTATTGTTGACCTTTGACCTTAAATCCTTCCCACAAACTAAAACAGCTTCCTGGTTCAACAGGAAATGAGACGTGGAGTAAAACGATGTTTTGCTCTCTGTCATCTTTTCTCCATCAAACACTGATCACCTTGTGTTATTAAACCAGTCTCTGCGCAACAGAAGCTCATTTCTCACTCACTGGGTAGAATGGTCTTGTATCTGCTCTTGGTGCCATGGTTTGGAATGTCCAGCTCCTTGGGGTCAGTGAAGTTCATGGGAATTTCCTGAGGGGGAAGAAAATAACCATTAGAAATGGACCTCATTTTATTTCTATAAAAGTTTAACTACAATGATATAAATCTAAAAAGGAAATTTAATATTCTACTGTACGTTAATGCAAAATTCTAAAACAAGTCATATAGGAAATGCACACATGATGAAATTAAGTACAGAAAATGAAGGTATTGTATACTTGTGGTTTTACATTTAAAAAATGCCAACAGACAGAAATCAGACTTAACGAATCGACTTCAGGAGAAACATTAAAATTAGTTTTGTTATCTTCATGTTCAGTTTGATAACGTACAGTGAACTCGGCGTGCAGCTGGTCCATGCTGTGGACGAGGTCTCGGAGCCGCGGCCTCGTCAGCGGCCGGCTGGCGGACGTCAGGTACTCCCTCGCTGCCGACTCCCTGGGCGTCACCACCGAGACACTGAGCGGCTCCACCGAGCCGAGAGACGCCATGTCCAACACCAGAGACACGTTGGAACCACGTCTTGAGACAGAGGGAAGAAGACAACATGTTAGAACTGGACCAGTCAACATTAAGCTCCTCTTCCTCACTGGTAATCAGCTGCTTCCTGACGTTAAGGTGAAATATTAGTTGATTTGATTCTCTCTCTCTCTCCATATGAACAGTTTACCTGCGGGCGACCAAAGCTGCCAGAAGCTGATTGGTTGAACTAGAAACAGGAAACAGAAGCTTCCAGACCTGAAATCGAGTTCCTCAGATTCCACAGATTCTCATGAGGAATCTGTGGAACTTGGTTCAACGTGTCCAGATCTTTGTTGTGTCTCAGTAAACATGTGTCTCCTGTTGACTCTTTGTTGCCGAAGCAAAATATTAAACACAACTGTCAACAGAGTCTGTATGTCCATGACAACCCCTGTCAGGATGTGGTCAAGGTTCAAAGTGTCGCCGCTGAAGAAGAAGAAGAAGAAGAAGAAGAAGAAGAAGAAGAAGAAGAAGAAGAAGAAAAAGAAGAAGAAGAAAAAGAAGAAAAAGAAAAAGAAGAACAAGAAGAACAAGAAGAACAAGAAGAAGAACAAGAAGAAGAAGAAGAAGAACAAGAAGAAGAAGAAGAAGAAGAACTCTGGAGAGAGCCTGGAGCATCGTCTCCCTACGTGTCGGAGGTTTTCTCTCCAGGATGCCGTCTCTTCCTGTTCGTCTGATTGCTGATTGGCTGACATCCAGATTGGACAACGCACACACACACACACACACGAGAGACCCACACAAGAGACATAGACACCAAGAAAAACATCCTGTTCTCACTCGGAGCCTGAAATCGTCCTCCCTGTCTCACCTTAAGAAACACAGATTGTCCTCTGCACTTTATCACCTCGCTCTGAGGTAACCAGAACAAAATGGCGTCCGAGGTCCGAGCACGCGGTCGCGCCGCTCATTAGAGGAAGAGTGACGAGCAGCAGATAAAAGCTAAAGCATTTCAAAGCGACACAGAAATATTCCCGTGATGAGTCTGAGCTCGTCTGGCTTTGAAAAATGAGGTCGTTCTAATTTAACAACAACAAGATCCAACCTTCTCACGAACACGAGTTAAAAAACAACTTGTAGATTGTTTACATAATCAGGAAACGTCACAAAGACTTTTGGTGGTTTATCAAATCAGAATAATGCATTTTGACAAAGTATCATCAAGATTAAAATAGATTTAGTCTAAATTGTGAGATTTATCAAAGATGTGTTAAATCTGAGGAATGTGAGGATCATGAGGTCACTGACGAACTCTTAATGTATATTTAAGACTCAAACGACGAAGACACGGAGGAAACGTGTCCAATAAGAAGCCTCCCTTCATGTAAACACTAGTGGACACGTACACACACAGTATACATTGTGTACATTGTATATGGAGGAAGCCTGAGTGAATGTAAACCTCAAGTGTTGATATTTCTGAATTATACACACAAACCTTTTGTCTGAAGCCTCCTTGTCGGCACGTACGCAGCTCAACACCTGACTGCTCCGACAATCACAGGTCACACAACAATAACACACACACACACCAACACACACACACTTCTTCAGATGCTAAACAAGGTGACCAATCAGGAGTCTGCATCTTCACTTGTACGTTTCGGTGTAAACAGGAAGTGGATGTCCTTCTCCAAAGTTGCTTGCTTAGTTACACTGCAAACAAGGAAGAGCGATGGAGTCATGTGACTGATAAGAGCCAATCATCTCTTCCTCTCTTACCTGGGTGGTTACCTGTGTAACCTGCATCTCACACCGCCACAGTGTCACCCATATAAACCCCGCCCATCTTACCTTTCCTGAAGTCCGGCGGCAGGTTTCATCCTGAAGGGGGAGGGGCAAGGCTTTAGCTCGTTATTGGCTGTCTCCGAGGCTACGCTGCTGATGACGACAGGGGCGGGGCTAAGAGGAAAGAGCAGGTAGAATAAAATATATTTTAGTTTAATTGTGCGAAACGTCGCTCAGTTAAAGTTAAAGTTAGAGTTAGAGTTAGAGTTAGCGTTAGCGTTAGAGTTACCTGGGCACAGGGACGACAGGTGGAGCGAGGCGGCGGCAGGCTGTGATTGGCTGCTGCTGGGGAATGGGCGTGGCGGCAGCTGGAGGGAGCTCAGCTTGGACCATGCTTCCTGATAGGACGACCTGCAGACGCATTCAGGAGTTAGCATTTATTTATTCATACTGTAATGTTGTTTATTAGTTTAGGGACAAATGTAAACGAGCATTATTGATACTTCTTCTATAAATCAAACACGTTCACATTTTGCATTTCAATGTCCATTAACGTAGATGGTCACCATGAAATAAACAAAAATAAATAGTTGGACGTCGGATGCTGACCTTTGTGCCCTTTGACCTGTGGGCGGAGTCAGGGGAGATTGTGAGCGTCAGGTGGCGATTAGAGGGCGGAGCTTTCAGTTCTGTGTCAGAAACCTGAACCTTCTCTCTGAGTCGATACAGAACCTGCAGAAGAGAAGAGAAGAGGAGAGAGAGAGAGAGAGAGAGAGAGAGAGGAGAGGAAACGAGACATGCAGAGGAAACAAGGGAGGAGAGGAGAGGAGAGGAGAGAGAGAGAGAGAGAGAGAGAGAGAGAGAGAGAGAGAGAGAGAGAGAGAGAGAGAGGAGAAGAGAAGAGAAGAGAGGAGAGGGGAGAGGGAGAGAGAGAGAGAGAGAGGGAGGAGAGAAAAGAGCATCTTAATGATCCAGAGAATTCACTTTTCAAATAGAAAAAGCAAAAGACTCAAATCTGTGAGAGGAGATGTTATAAATATATATATATATACATTTATTTAAATGGTTTTACTTCATCAGGACTGTAAATACATGTATCTCTGTAGCTTGTGAGGTTTCCCTCGTGTGGATTATCTGAAGCACTACAACTGAAAGAAAAATAAGTTATTTTAAATGTCTTCTTTAATTGAGGCCATTTATTATTTTTTGTTTATATTTTGGTTCGTTTTTTTTTTTAAAGTAATTTCCTTTTTGTTCCCTCAAGAGAAACAAATATTTTGTTAGTGCCACAATGTGCTTGTGTGAGTGTGTGTGTGTGTGTGTGTGTGTGTGTGGATATGTGCTCAGTCAGGACGTGTTGACCTTTGACCACGGACACAGATTGACTAAAGGCCGTTAGCTGTCTCAGCCAATTAGAGCGGCCGAGTTGAAAGGTTTAGAGACGTTTTACATGATGTCAGCGATACGGCTGATCTGTGTGTGTGTGTGTGTGTGTGTGTGTGTGTGTGAGTCAGTTGAGAGCAGACCTATTCAAGTAAATATTGGTTCCTGTGAGTGTAATGTATTTTACCATCAAGCAGGTGATGACGATGACGAAGACGGTGAAGAAGAGGACGACAGTGTAGAACCCTTCTGTGGTCCATACGTGATCCCTCTGCTCCCCCTGCAGGACGTTTTTCTGCAGAGACACATGACGATAAATCTGTTTCCAGGATCATCAGGATTCTTTTAATAACTCATAAAACTCTCTTCTTTAGGATTTCATGAAACCTCGATGGAGTTAAACTTCTCCCTGAGCCAGAGCTGCTCTTCAAGCTGGATCACACTGTTCGATATCATTTAAAAACAAATCTCACGTAATGAAAGATGCAGTAAAATGTAGTTTCTTTCTAAAAGCCCGATAAAACCTGGACATGTGTAACTAAGCATCACTACCAGCAGCAGACCACACAGTGGAGAACCAGGAGAACCTGATGGAGCAGCTCACACAGTGTGGAGAGGAACATGCAGAGGAACCATCACTTCTCTCAGTAATCACATTAATATCAAGTGCTTCTCCTCAGGCTGATGGACCTCTCTGTAACTGATCCATTAAACTCTCAGCAGCAGCACTTTGCTCTGCATCCATCCTGCACCCCCCCTCCCCCCCCCCCCCTCCATGGGGACCAACCAGGACGCCTAACGAGCCGCGGTTGCCTAGGAGCCGGAGCACGCACCTCGGTGGAGACCTCGGTGATGCCGAAGTGTCCCAGGTGGCGGTGGAGCACCCGGACGTTCAGTGATTGGATGACCTCTTCAGCAGGGCGGGGCTCGGAGATCCCCAGCCTATCAGAGGACACGAAGAGCTCGATGCCATTCTTCTCCTCCTGTAAGAGGCCGTCCGTCAATCAATCAATCAATCATCAATCAATCAATCAACCAGCAGAGTGCAGTGAATGGCGTGTGCCTGTCTTACATTCAGCCGGTTGATGTGAACGAGTCCTGCAGGAACACCAAGCGCTGCCGCTACACCTTCTCGAAACCAACGAAGAAGACTGACGTTCAGCCTCCGCACGTCCACGGCCAGGTACTGAGAGAGAGAGAGAGAGAGAGCGAGAGAGAGAGAGAGAGGTAGAGAGACAGAGAGAGAGACAGAGAGAGAGAGAGAGAGAGAGAGACATTTAGTTTACCATCAACATTTCAAGCCAATTTAAATCAGATTTCTATTTGAAAAAACTCCTCCTGTTTAAAAACAGATAACTTTCCAGTTGTTGACATTTAGTTTTTGGCTACAAGTGAAAACTGTTTAAACAAACCCTGAGTCTTTATGAATCAGAAAGCATTAACGTGCTGATCAGCTGAATGAGACGTAATAACAACAAAAACCTGAATCAATGGAGGGATCAATTCTCTCCTCTCAGATCAACACCGAGGTTAAAAGACAACAGGACTTCTGTGTGTGTGTGTGTGTCTGTGTGTGTGCGCTCTAATGGCTAAATCAAAATGTTCTGTTGCTCCTTAATTCAATATCAGGACCAATAACCACACACACACACTTCTATCTTAGTGAGGATACACAATACATTCTCCAGCCTAACGTTACCATCACAACTAAATCCTAATCACAAATACCCTAGTTCTCATAGAATAAACATTAAAATCAAGAAATGGCAAATTTATAATTTAAAGATAATAATTTTTCAGCCAAACAACCTGCGAATAAATAAAAACAACAATCGACCGACTGTTGTCAAACAGTGAAACCAAACCAAACAGCTGCAGCTTGTTAATGAAGAGAATCTGATCCAGAATCTGAACCAACAACCTCACCAAGTGAACAAGTGAACATCATAGATCCCATCGCCTGCAGAAGACTCCCCCTCAGTGAGCCACAGGCCGCCTGTCAGTCACAGCTCAGGGTCCAAGAGCTCCACTCCACCCCCCCCAGCGCGCCAAGTCGTGATCTCTGATTGGCTCACAGCGGACGCAGCTCACATGACACACTAGTGATTGGCTGTTAGATGATAGGTAATGCCATTATCCTGCTGTGCTTCCTGTCAGGATCAGGTGCTATTTCTGTACACACACACACACACACACACGCACACGCACACGCACACGGTAATAACCACTAATTAGACGGTAGCCCTCGGGCCAGTAAGGGGAATCCAATTTGGACCAACCAGATAGGAGAGAGGGGGTATGAGAGTGTGTGTGTCTGTGTGTGTACAAAATAGGTGATTATAGGGTTAACAACTGATGGAGCAAAATAAATCTAAATCTTGAATTCCATATCAGATCAAACTGAGATCAGGGGAATCGGCTGAGATCAGATCGAGTCTTCAGGGAAACCAGAGATGATCTAAGTCAGTGACTGTCTGTGGACCAGGAGGAGCGTCTGTGGTCTGGAGGACGAGTCACAGACGTCAGTGGATCTGTTCACACGTGACCGACCTTCATTTCATTCACGACGAGGAGCACAATCAAGATGTCACCTCCTGAGAGCAGCAGGCTGAACACACACAGACACACACAGGGTTGTGTTGTTCCTCAGCGTGTGAGCAGCTTCTCCTCCGAGCGCTGGAACGTGAGCTGCACGTGAGCAACCGACTCCATGAGATCACCGTCTCTCTATAGATGTGAGGACACTGGGGACGTAATGCATTCCCTGGTCCCTGACCTTAACCAGCACAACTAACTAACACTAACACTAACCTACTGCTAACCCTGAGTCTTACCCCCCCCCCCCCACACACACACACACACACAGCTGAAGGAGTGGGTTGACGTGAGGTCAGATTATTCACGCTTGTGTTGCTTCCATTTAGAAAAACCTTCACAGAGCAGAACTGAAATCTGAGTCTCGTCTTTTACACTGACATCGTTTCTGAGGCTTCGAGTTGAAGACGTGACTAAATTAATGTTTAATAAACACAACTGGTCTCAGTCGACCGATACAGATTATTGTCGATCTGTATCGCGCTCGCACACACACACACAAACAAACACACAAACACGTTGTGATGCAGAGAAGCGATGGGAGGTGACTTGTTACCATCTGGGACTTCACACAACCTCTCTTCATGTTCCACCTCCATCTAAACGTTACTCTCTACACACGCTGCTGCTGAGGTTATAGATAAATCATATTAAAGAAAGATGGCTGATCATTATTATTATTATGAGAAGTGGTCGAGTGGAGATTAAACCTTAAACTTAAACTACAGACGAGTATTTATGACCCACCTGGTTATTTGGAACCTTATTTCTGTGTTTGATATTATTTTAGTGTTTAATCTTTTCATGTCACGATTTACATATGACGATGAGATGATTTAGAATTTCTAATAAACCAACCTGCTTCTTTCTGTTCAATAATTCTATAATAAGACTCATGCTCCAGGTCTTTCTCTGTGTTTTTGATCTCTGAGGCTCGACGGTCACTGAACCTCCGTCCCTCCTCCTCCTGCTCCTCCTCCTGCTCCTCCTCCTCCTCCTCAAGTGTTTTCACATGATGAACCTCCTGAGGGGACCACACACAAAGTCAATTAACAAGGAGGCTGAGGTCAGGCAGGGCGGAGCCTGGCGGCGGTTCCTCATTGATAAAAGCAGAGAAGCTGATCCCAGTCTTCCCCTTCTGAAGTGTCCTTGGGCAAAACACTGAACCCCACATTGACCCTCGTAGAAAAATAACTTCTTCTGTCAACGTATTCTGAAATAACTGAAGTGATGAGACACGTCCCTCGTCTGTCTCCTGCTCTCCACCTCCAGATCGTCTCCACTCCCACGATGCATCTGTGGTGGCGGCAGCTTGTCACAGGACTGTGGGAGTGTTGGCAGCAAAGCTTCACAGTTCAGACGCTTAAATTCATAATCTGCTGCATTTCTACTAAATATAGAACCAGTGTGTGAATCAGACTGGTTCCAGTTTGACACGTTGGTCTGTCTTTGTGTTTCGTATGAACAACGAGTCACTGGAGACGTGTGGACGTCATTCAACTCTGACAGATCTTCAAATAAGTTTCTACACCTTCAACATATCAGAAAATTATCATAACTTTCAAAACAACCAAAGTGACGTCTTCAAGTAGTCGATTATGAAACCAGTCGCTGATCAAACTGTTTGTGTTTGATCTGCGACATGAAGCAGAATGAAATGTTGAGACGCTTCTGGTCTCTCTCTCTCTCTCCTTCTCTCTCTCCTTCTCTCTCTCTCTCCTTCTATCTCGACCACTCGTCTCCATCTCCCTCATTAACAACCAGGACACACCTGTCTTTCTGCTTCTGCCTCAATGTCGGTCTGAAGGTCGCTGCTGTTTAACAGTTATGTAACTGCCTGTTGTGAAGGTAAGTGGGTCACACAAACACACACAGACACACACAGACAGACACACACAGGCTCCCTGTTTCCATGGAGACAGGGCTCCTGTGGATGATGGAGTCTCAGCTCCTCATCGTCCACTGACTGTCTGTTTGCTGCGACCTCTGACCTCTGACCTCCGACCTCCGACAGGGAGGAGATGATCAGACATTTCTAGCAAATATGAAAATATCTTCTGCAGCAGCTGAAGCTAAACACGCATCAAACACACAACCTCCATTCGATCTTCATGATAACAACAATATTTACAGTGCGTCCACCGTGATGACATCATCGCACGCTCCGTATCAAACCAGGAGAGGGACGGTCGACTAGGATCCTGTCGATCGGTCTCAACCAATCAGGGCGCAGATTACTCACCACGGTCACCAGATGGCGTGCAGAGATGGCGGCGTGCTCCGGCTGCACCTCGTGATGCGGCCGGGCCAGCAGGTCGACGGCTCGCTGGCCGCCGGCCGGCTGACGGAAGCGAGACTCCAGGAGGGCGGCCGGCATCACTTTGGCCAAATGGTGGTGAAGACGATGATGATGAAGGGGATGGTGGTGATGATGAAGATGGAGGTGGCGGGACTCGTCCACATCGTGATGCTGATCACTCAGGTGGTGCTGAGGGAGGAGCCTCGGGGGGAGGTGAAGGGAGCGGCGAGAGGGGAGGAGTCTGAGCTCGTGGTCACCAGAGGACGATTCTGAGAAGAAGAAGAAGAAGACGAGTCAAACATGAGAAAGATGAAGAAAGTGTCTCCGTGTTGTTTATTGTTTGTTACAATACAAACGATATGTTACGATATGAACTTGAGCCACTAGGGCCTCAGGTAAAACAATAGCAAAGACCTAGCTTGATGATAGCGTGATGCAGCGCGGGATCATGGGAGTTGTTGTCTTGTCCTGAAGGTTGTGTGTTTATGTTTTACTCACGTTAAGCAGCAAACGACTGATCAATGATTTCTCAGAGTTTGAATATTGAAGGATGATTGATGGTTGAGTTTTGTTTCTCTTATTGAGGATGACTTCATTTCTCTCTTGGTTCTAACATCTGGAGAATCTTCTGATCTCTCAGAACAGAGGAGGAGATTCCATCTGTCATCGGGCCGAGAGGAAGTCCCCCCCCCCCCCCCCAGCTGTCCGTCACGACTGAACGATGCATAATTCAGTCTCACTCATTATTTATCCTCGGAGCAGAAATAGAAGAAACGAGTGAAGCTGTTTTTTTGCCGCGTCACATTTACACGAGTTCACACTGAGACGGAGGTGAAGTGGAGCAGAAGCTGATCCACAGTCTGCTGGACAGAGAGTATCCTGGTGTTCAAGAGACAACCCCTCTTCGTTACCTGGTCCCAGGTCAGTTTGCTGCTCCCTGTTTAAAACCCTGAGGCATCAGCAGCTCTATAGAAACAGAGCTGACACAGCTTCTCCCTAGTGACAGCATCCTGGTTGCTATGTGCGTCGCTGAGCTGTGATTGGACCGGAGCCATCAGCCAATCACAGGTCAAGTTACAGCGGGCTGACAGTTAACTCTGTGGAGACAAATCACTCCAACTCTCACCGGATAATTAGCTAATGTGACATAAGATCTTTAAATATTAAAATAATGTATATCCTGTGTTTAAAGACATGACACTAGTTGTCCTGAGGGGGGCGCTACAGCCTCAAGTAATAAACATGTGATTTTATTCCAGTTATAGAACTTACATGATTTTCAGTCCATTTGTAAACACATGTCTGAATTGAACTGATTCTATTGAATGAACTTTGAACTCAGAAACCCGGGAACGAATACTTTCACCATTATGATGTTTTACACACTGAACGATTAATTAAAATCATAATCAACAGATAAATCAGAAATAAAATGTATCATAAATTGAAGCTCTCTAATGAAATGGATAAATATTATATCAACAAATTACAATTTCGTCACCTACATGTTTTTAGTTTTATCACATTTTACAATCAATCCAAAAGATAATAGAAGGATTCAGGATTATTCTCTCCTGTCGTTTCAAATTTGGAGATATGGTGAAATATTATTTTCCTGTAACATGATCTGGTTCCATAGAGCATCAACCCTGAATCTGTCAGATCTGCTTTTAACTCTGGAAACTCAATGCAGACTAATGATTTGTGCATTGATGTTATGTTAAGAGGAACATCTCATATAACCAAGCAAATCTCCCACATTTTCTCACATAGCAGATTATACATATACATATATATACATATATCTATATCACAGCTGAGACTCAGGTTTTCCTTGTGTGGATGTCACCTTCGTTTTCCCTTCAGAGACAAATCAACATGGGTTCATGAGCCTCCGTCATGAGGATGTGAAGCTTCTGCAGAATCAAACACTGAAGCTGTTCCATCTTATTTTAAAGTCCAACCTGCTGCAGGTCTGAAGGCTGAATTCAGTCATTCATGAAATCACGTGATGGAGGATATTTGATGTGATCAACACACATGTTTGACACCGAAGCTCCAGTGAGAGCAGCGAGCTCCTCCTCAGGCTGTGAACCGGAGGAACCGAGTCCTACCTGCGAGCAGCAGCTGAGTCCACATCAGAACCAGAACCACCGACATGGTGACGAACCTTCTTCCTCAGACCGGAACAATCAGCAGGAGCGTCTGCAGCTTCTGTCGCTGCTGTGATTACACATGAAGAGGAAGCAGCCGGTGTGTGTCCGTGTGCGTGTGTTTGTGTGTTTGTCTCCTTGCATCAGATTCAGACCCGCTCTCTCCACCAGCGGCCCCCCGCCGGACACGCTGCCCTCCCCGCCCAGCGGTGTCCTACAGCGGCCTGAGAGACGGAGGAAGAGCCGCTGTGCAGCAGCTGCAGCTCCGGGAGGAAGAGGAGGAAGAGGAGGATGTTTCCATGTGAGCGTGGATCAGGTGGTGAAGATGAAGAGAGGAAGGGGAGGAGACAAGGCGTGGTGGAGGAGGAAGAGGAGGGAGAGGAGGACGAGTCCTGAACATCTTTATTCATCATCACATTAATTTAACAGAAAGACTTCATATTTTTCCTTTTAGTTTAATGTAAATAATCGTCTTGTTAAGATTTGAACAGTTTAATGTTTTATTAATTAAATTAAATTATATTAAATTATATCTTTTTTTGAAAGGTCTATTACTCTATAGTTAAAATATTGTATCACCAAGCCACAAATATCTACTCATTACATTAATACTTAATTATACTCCGCTAAAAATGTCTATGCAGCGCCACCTACAGGGCTAGATTCATGTTACACTTGAGAAATATATGAACTTCAGACATTAAAGAGAAAGAAATGTTCATGAATATTTAAGACTCACAATTCAGCTCGAAGTTTATTGTAAAACCTATTTGCATATATAAAGGAAATGTTCTTAGTTCAGATGCCGTTGCTTTTATTTAGTTCTGTTCATCGGAATCATACAGTTTAAGTCTCTTTAGTCCCCCCCCCCCCCCCCCCCCCCCCATCCCACAAAGAGAATTATTACATATCCTGTTTTAATGTGCACGACTGGCAGATTTTGTGTCTTAAGACAACATTTGATGACTGAAAACCTGAATTCAACAAAGTGTCCTCTGAGGGTTAGGGTTAGGGACCACAGCAGGATATAATAGAGGAAGTTGTTTATTTTGGCTATCTGTCATTCTCTCTCTCTCTCTCTCTCTCTCTCTCTCTCTCTCTCTCTCTCTCTCTCTCTCTCTCTCTCTCTCTCTCTCTCTCTCTCTCTCCAGTTGAAGCGTCTCATTGGCTTTGGTACAAAATCCCTAATTCTACATTTCATTTTTACATTTCATCTGGTTGGACCTTGTCCTGGATGTAGTCTGGACACGACCCGGTCCCAGCATGGTAACCAGTGAAGGGATCCTGGTCCACACAACTCCCTGTGAGACCTGAAAGTGGTTTTGAGACACTTGTTAAAAGCTCCAACAAAACTGGAGTCAATGCACTGAAAGTAAAATGCTACAGAGCAGAAACGGTCACTTACTGGTTCTGCTCTTCTCCGTCTGATGAAGACAGCACCAGCAATAAGAACACAGACGACAACAGCAACAACAATGGCTGCAACAGCCCCTGCAAACAGAGAGGAGATGAATCTGGTGGTTAACGCCTCTGGACTCAAACACAGAAGAACAGAGGATGAAGTGTAAAGTGAATTAAAGTCACGACTCCAGTTTTCTAGAGGATAATAAGTCAGATACCTTTCCCCAGCTGGTTGGATGTGGAGATGTTCTCCAGAGGAGGTGCAGCACTGACCTGGTTCCTCTGCTCCACTGTTTCACATGAGAATCAAACAGGTTGAGAACTCTCTCACATCACACGTTCACTCACAATCTGCCGTTTGTCCACTGTGCCGTACAGCCATGAGTTCAGGATCCTTACCAACATGCAGGGTGATGATGCACCGGGGTTTCAGTCTGGGGCTCAAACATGTGTAATTTCCTCTGTCAGCCATCTTCACAGAGGAGATCTGCACTGAGACGTTTCCCCTGATCAGGGCTCTGAGGTCCAGTGTGGTTCTGTGTCTGTACTGCTCCATCTGGACATCATGGAGGACTCTTCTGTCTCGATACTCAACCCAGTCTCATCACTGGAGGACGAACTGGCTGAGGTCAGTTCTTATAACTTCCACTGTGTAATTCACCAAGTTGACCGAGGGGACAAGTCCACACCAGAGACTCACGTCCTCACCTTCTTCCACCGTTAATGACAGACTCGAACATGTGGGATGAGATCCACCTGAGGAAACACAGGAGACATGTAGTCCTGTTCACACCGCACAGAGCTGATGTCTCTCAGGACAGATGTGGTGAATTAATAAACTCACCAGAGACAAGTGGGACAAGGAGCAGTACAGTGAACAGAGTCTTGTCCATTTTCCAGAGTTTTGTCCGCTGCACAGATTGTCCTGAACCCGTCGAGGTGTAATGGTTGTTTTATTACAGCTGACTTTGAAAAGACTGACTGAGTGCCGGCCACGCCCCCGTTGAGAAGCAGCGGGGGGGCGGGGAATCACTCTCTGAAGCAGAAGTGTGCGTTTGTGTTCGTGTACGCTTGTGCGTGTGTGTGTGTGTGTGTGTGTGTGTGTGTGTGTGTGTGTGTGTGTGTGTGTGTGTGTGTGTGTGTGCGCGCGCTCGTCTCTGCCCCTCTTCACACAAACTGAGGATCTTAATGTATCTAGTTATGAATCGATGAAGACGGATCATGTCTCCGGATCGTCCCTTTCTCCCTGATGTCCTGACTGTGCACAGGGGACTGCGTGCACCAGTAAAACATTACACTTCATTTAGCTGACGCTTTTATCCAAAGCGACTCACAATAAGATGATGGCTTCACCCAAGTCCTCATCAGTAGAATCCCTGCACCTTTGGCAAAATATCAGTCTGTCCCTGAGGTTGTTCCTGGAGAGAAGACGATTTTTTGCGGCCCTTCTTAACACCAGGCCATCCTCCAAACGTCTTCTTGTCACTGTGCGTGCAGATGCACACATACCTGCCAGTGCTGTCATTCCTGAGCAGCACCTGGAATGTGGTGCCACGATCCCGCAGCTGGATATACTTTAGGAGACGGTCCTGGCACTTCCTTGACTTTCTTGGGCGCCCTGACGCCTTCTTCACAATTGAACCGCTCTCCTTGAAGTTCTTGATGATCAGATAAATGGCTGATTTAGGTGCAATCTTACTAGCAGCAATATCCTGGTCTCTGAATTCCTTTGTGTGCAAAGGAATAAAATAATCCACGTGTTTCCTTGCAGGTAACCATGGTTAACAGATAAGAACAATGACTTCAAGCACCATCCTCCGATCAAAGCTTCCAGTCTGCTGCTCTGTCTCAATCAGGATGACAGAGTGATCTCCAGACTGGTCCTTATCAACTTCTCATCTGTGTTAACAAGAGAATCACTGACCTGATGTCAGCTGGTCCTTCTGTCAGGGCTGAAATGCAGTGGACATTTTTTGGGGGGATAAAGTTAATTTTCATGGCAAAGAGGGACTTTGCAATTAATTGCAATTCATCTGATCACTCTCCATAACATTCTGGAGTATATGTAAATTGCCATCATAAAAACTGATGCAGCAGACTTTGTGAAAATTAATATTTGTGCCATTCTCAAAACTTTTGGCCACGGCTGTAGATTCAAGATTTTATTATCTGGACCTGATCCGTTCACAGCACGGTACCAAGTACTAGTGTTATGAACCGGATGTGGGCAGCTACTGGTAACCAGTGAAGGGAGCGGAGGAGCACACGGTGTCTTTACAAATATATGAACTTCAGACATTATGGAGAAAGAAATGTTAATGAATATTTATGATTCACAATTTAGCCTGAAGTTGATCGTAAAATACATTTGTATACATACGAAATATTTATCTCTAAATGAAATGTTCATCTTAATCACACAGTTTAAATTAGAGTTTAAGATTTAAAACAGCAATCTGTGGGTGTAATAAGCTCTGCAGCCTGCAGGGGGCAGCAGCTCCTCGTGTTTGTGCGGCACGTTTAACAACAGAGCTCATTGTGTTATTTTATCGGCTTGTATCTTTGTGTGATGCTGTGTGTCTATAGTTGTTGTGTCTGTAGTTGTTTTGTGGTTGTGTGTCTGTTTTATTCTTGTGTCTGTTGTTGTTTTGTGTTGTGTGTCTGTTTTATTATGTGTCTGTTGTTGTGTGTCTGTTTTATTATGTGTCTGTTGTTGTTTCGTTGTTGTGTGTCAGTACCTTCTCCGTGTGTGTGTCAGTCAGAGACAGTGGGAGCGGTCACATTGGGTTTTTCTCATCTGCTTTTGATTAAATCTTCAGAACCATGTTATATATAAATCTCTTTCACACATTTTGTGTTTCTGTGTGTTGTGTTCTCACTATGTGTGTTTGTATAATATATAATAAAGTTATTTCACTGTGTGAAAGTCTCCTGCAGTAACTCGGGGGAAGAAAGAGGAAGAAGACAAAGAAAGTGCGTGTCATGATGGAGGAGAAGAAAGAGGAGGAGGAGAAGAAAGAGGAGGAGGAGTCATGTTGGGAACAGACGAAATGAGACCGACCCTGAGCGTCACTGACTCACATCAGAGGAATGTGCTCCAGTTGAGTTTAGAGGAGTCGAGGTCGTGTTGAAGAAGTTCTGATTTTAAATAACATTTCACATTTTGGCTTCTTTTGATAAAATAAAGACAGAGCTGTGTTTAAAAACCAGGATGAATACGGAAGAAGTTTCGTTATGAACAAACACAAACGTCTCATGAATGTGTTTAAATGAGAAGAATAAAGATAAATATTAAGCAAACATGATGGACTCGGTGGAAGTTTCACACAGAGAAGAGTTTGACTCTGTGGTCGAGTTGAGGTTTTTATTCCAGTCACACCCTCAGATCTCAGCTCAGATGAAACTTTCACTTCCTCTCACACTCGTTTACAGACTGAACTTCGATAACAAGTCACAGTTTGTCACAATGCAAAACCTCGTCTGACGTGCAGCAGGCTGTTTTGAATATGATATTTGTTTAATTCTTCAGATCTCTGCCTGAGCTGCTGCTCGTTCTGAACGTGTGTGTTAATGTTTCATTTCTCTACGTAAAGTATAAACACTGAAGTTACTTCAGTTTGAACTAATTGTGTATTTTTAATCTATGAAAGTGCGTCAGGTTTAATAAACCAATCGCTTTGCATGTTTTTCTTGTTTCTGTTTTCAGAATTCATAAACACAAGTTCTCCTCACTTGAACAATAACTTAATAAATTAAGTTTCTGAAGAAATTCCCAGCATGCACTGCATTCCGACTTAACATTCTCTGTAGTCACTGGATATAAAAAAAACAACAACCAGAAAATGACCATAGAAACATTACAGAGATACAAACCAACTAGAAAACAACAACAAAGACACAACTCAACCACAGAGAAACACAAAAGACCAAAAAGAAAGATAACCAGAGAGACAACTACACAACAGAACTAACACAATGAGATTAAAATGGCCTCTGGTGTATCATGGTATACGAGTATTAAAGATTCATGTGGAGCTCATCTAAACTAAAGACTAAAGAACTCAGATGTTCCCTCACTTTCGTTTCCTCAGTCCCGAAACAGAAGCTGTTCCCGAAACAGGTTCGTGTCAGGACACGTCCCAGCTCCCAGCTGCGGATCTGGGATCAGATCTAACGACGGGGATGTTTCCATTCTGCTTCCCGAGCAAGGACCGGAAAAGCCCCCTCCGTATATGGTCAGGGAGGCGGGCAGAGTGGGCGTGACTGGGCAGAACAATTGAGTGAGTATTGGAAGGGGGCGTGGTTTGGCTGAATACCTGGGCGCCGCTTTGACAGGGGGCGTGGTTTTGTCGGATACGTTATTGATGTGTTGGAGGGGCGTGGTCTGTTTGACAGTGTTGGTGTACTTGAAGGGGGCGTGGTCTGTTGGACTCCGGGCTGCACTTTCCCCGAAAGGACAGACCCCCCCTCCCCCCCCACCCTTCAGCTGCTTCGCTGTCTCGGTCACTGATCGGAGCCCCGCCCCCTCCGGGCTGCTCCACCACCTCCACCCCGCCGCCCCCCGTCACTTCTGCTGCGGATCTTCTTGGTGACACCAGCTCTGTGGATCTTCTTCTCAACATGGCGCAGATCAACTCGTGCATCAAATGGACCTTCACCGTGTTCAACGTCTTCTTCGCGGTGAGTTCGAGATCGAGTGGAAAGTTTCCTGTGACGTTTCCGGGTCTGAATGTGACGTAGATGGTTTGTACTGAACAGCTGTGAAGTGTTGAGATGTTAGACACGAGCTGAAGGTTCTTCTTCTGTTGTGTTTGTGAGTCTTTAACATGTGCGTCAGCACCTGTTAGACGGTGGAAGTGAAACTGGGAATGTTTGTAATGGTCACACTGGGACCAGTTAAAAGTTCATGGTGATGTCATCAGGTGTTTCTCCAAGAGTCCAAACTCCAAAAAATTAAGTTAATCTGGAAAAAGTGTGTGTGTGGTTGTGGTTGTGTGTGTGGTTGTGTGTGTGTGGTTGTGTGTGTGTGGTTGTGTGTGTGTGGTTGTGTGTGTGGTTGTGTGTGTGGTTGTGTGTGTGTGTGTGTGTGATGTTTTCCTCTCACAGTTTAATTTAGCATCCATTTTGTTTTATAAAGAGTTTCGGTTCAGGCACGTCCTTCACAATAAAAGCCCCTGGTGGCCAGTTACAGTAGCGCAGCTGGCTCAGTGGGATTCTCTGGAGCTGCTTATTCTCTGAAACTCAAATCAACAGACTTTTCAGATTTTCTCCCTCCACAACAAGATGCACTTTACATACACATTCATAACTTTGATTTTTAATAACAATAAAAGTTGTAAATATAAATATCTATGTAAATATATGTGGCAGCTGTTTAACAGACCTACATACGCCACTGTGGGAAATTAATTTAACCTCTGTCAATAATCTAGTGTTTACAGAAGTTCTTATCTGCTGCAGGTCAGTTATGGAACAGAAGCTGTATGATTGCGTTCAGAGTGTAAATAAAGATGAGCCTCACGTCTCCACTTCCTCCCACTGTGCAAAGATGAAGCTCAGATTAAAAGAGCTGGTGCCGCCATCTTGTGCCGGTGACATCAGAGTGGAGCCATGTGACCGAGATGAGAATGACCTGAAACGACAGAAACATCTTTGACAAACATTTATTTAACGTCTACTTTCACTTGTTTGTTTGGTCCATGTCCCATCTGCTCACGTGGAGGAGGAGGTGTGGTCATCTGTATTTACACTCTATGATAGAGACTTGTAATAACCTCGGGCGTGAGCAGGAAGAGACTAAGAATAGTTTCAATATTTAAATTCTCTGGTTTTAAGCAAACAAATTCAAATATTCTCTAACTGAATGGGAACATTTTCCCATTTCCGTGACATCAGATAATAAAATATGTATTGATGGAATTTAATTTAATAATAGGAGACGGTTACTGTTTTTTTATTTATGTTAAGTGAGAACCTAAATAGCAGATTTATAAATAATTGAATATAAAGTCCAGAAGAACTTGTGGGCCTGGGTTTGTTCTCTTCTGAGATGAAGTGACACTTTGTGCTTTGACCCGTTCAGAGTGAATCTAACCCAGATGTGTTTGGTTCCAGATCTTCGGGGCCATCGTCATCTTGATCCCTCTGCTCTCTCAGGTCTACATCAGAGATGACGTAAGAACAAACTCTCTCTAAACAAACACCTCCGGGTCTAAAAGAACCTGAACATGAACCTGTTGCTCTTCTGCCTCCAGATGGAGGGTCGCACCACCGGCCTGGTGGTCCTGTACGTGGTGGGAGCCGTCACACTGGTCATCGCCGTGCTGGGAGCGTACGGCGCCCACAGGGAGAACAAAGTGTGTCTGATCCTCGTGAGTGAGAAGAGCAGCGAACATCTCCCACGTGAAGAGCACATCAGAAACGAGTCAAAACACTATTTCTAAATAACAGAAAATCCCCAAAACCACTGACTCCATCTCCTGAAACAGGAAGGATGTGATGATGATGATGATGAAGAGTTGTGAAATCTGAGGGGAAACCCAGACTTACTGAAGTCATGAAACACTCGATCTGTGTTCCTCTGATTTCCTGTTAGTGCAGCTCGTTCTTTTCTAAACTCTCTTTTCTGATCCAGGTTAATAATGAACTCGTTTCATCAGAAGCAAAGATCGATGTTCAGGGACCTGCTGAGAGCAAAGAGGATAAAAGAGTCTGTTTGTGTTTCTCATGTTCCTCGTGTGCACTTTAATACATTTGATGTGTGTTTGTGTGTGTGCAGTTCCTGGTGTGTATGGTGATTGGAACTCTGATGATGCTGAGAATTGGAATCGTCGCTGCTTTCTTCCGACCTAAGGTAACCCCCCCCCCCCCCCCCACACACACACACACACACAGTCTAATGGCTCTATGGTCTGTTTAGTGTTGGTTCCACTGTGACTGATTCTGAGTCTGTTTTCTATGAATCAGCTCAAGTTTGATTTCATTTCCGTTTTTCAGAATAAAAGCTTATGTTTGTGTTTGTAGTTGACAGAGATCATGTCGGATAAGTTCAAGGAGCTGCTGCCACTGGACACGGCCACAGAGGAGGTGAAGAACATGGCCGACGCCATGCAGTCACAGGTGAGACACACACAACCACACACACACACACACACACACACACACACACACACACACACAACTCTCACCGCTCTGATCCATTTCTTTAACTCTATCGTGGACGATTTCAATTTTGACAAGAAATAACAAAACATTTTAAGAATGTTCCCCTGAGGATGATCCCTCACGACTCTTCTGTCTTCGCACCCAGAGACAGTCACTGACTCTCTGATGGCGTTGGACCGGTTTCAGCAGGGTGTAGCCTGAGCCGTCTGATTGGCTCCCTGGGTGATGCAGGTCGATATCACTTCCTGTTTTTGTCGAGGAAGGAGACTCACTCACACGTTTACTTTCTGAAAAAAAATGAAACTGAGGAACAAAGAAACGCTGAAGTCTTTTGTGCTCGTTGTGTAAAATGTTTCCACGGAACCAGTTTGTGTTGTTTCCTTTCTCATCTCATCGTCTTTGTGGTTTCACATGAGCAGTGAAGAACAAACGGATCTGTGGTTGGTTCAGATTCAAACTTTCCTTCCTCTGTCAAAGGGAAGAAGAATGTTGACTTTCAGGTTCAGGCTGTTTGTATTAAGGTTTATGGTGGAGCTCTCTTCCTGTTATTGTAGATTCATAACTCTGATCTCTAACTGGCCTGTTCTTCTTCTTCTTCTTCTGTGTCCAGCTGCACTGCTGTGGCCTCTTCAGCTACTCGGACTGGGAGAACAACGTCCCGGACTCGTGTGTGTGCAGCAGCATGGAGGTGGAGGAGGGCATGTGTCAGAGCCTCACCTACTTGGTGAGTACGAAGCAACGCGTCTTCTTCCTCAGTCGGGATTCAAACCCACGTCTCTAATGTTTCTGTTTGTTCCCTGCAGAGCCTGTACCCGAGGAAGCAGATCTACAGCAAGGTCGGTGACCATGTCAATGTTATGACCTGTTTACTGAGCATTAAAGCATGAAAACATTTATAACTATGATAAGCAACCTGAATAAAATGATAAATCCTGTTTTTCTTCCCCCCCCTCGTCTTCAGCCCTGCTTCCCCATCCTCATGAGGTTCATCCTCGTCGTGGCTGACATCATGACCGGCCTCGTCTTCAGTCTGGCTACGTTGGCGGTGAGAAGCTCAGCTCGGGATGTTTATCGTGACTGAGTCGTGTTGAAACTTTGATATTTAACTGAACTCACTGTTTGTCCTCCAGCTGCTCGGGATGATCCTGTCGTCCATCATGATCCACCAGTTGCGTCACCCCGCCCGAACCACCGTCCTGATGGTTCCCAGCATCTTCACCACTGGGCCGCCAAAGTACCAGGAGCTGCAGAACCCTCCGGTGTACTAGAGGAGCAGCGCTGCCCTCTGCTGTCAGATTGTGGTAAAGGTCTGAAGTCTGAGGAGCTCCATTGAAACATTTAACGTGATTGTTAAAAAAGACGCTGAATGAAAAGTAATTGCAATTAGATGATTCTTCTGTTTCTGTCAGAATCTCTTGTGTTAGGATGTTTGTTGAAGTTTTTCTAACGATCACAAGACTTTTCTGGTTAGAAAGTTTCTTACGTCAGGAGATAAAAGAGAAGATGTTTCACTGAGACTCAAATCTCTGACTTTTTAAAAGAATTCCGGCTTTAAATTTCGAAAAAGTTCAGAAAATCCAGATCAGTTTTCATATAGACAAATAATAACCAGTTCAGCAGATTTAAATTAAGGTTATTAATTAGTTTAATTGACCTTTTTACCTCAAAATATTTAAATGTTTTTAGTTTGTGAAACTTTATTTTGTCTTGTGATCGTGTAGAAAAACAAGAACAGATTCTTCTCTAAAATAATTTTTTTTATCATCTTTACACAAACAACTTTCACACTGAAAACCAAATGTTCTTCAAACCACTGTTTGCTTCTAGTTTTCTTTAAGTTCAGGAAAAGCAGACGTCTGATAAAAGTGCAATTAACTCTGTTTAAACAAATAGAATTGTTTGAAGAATAATTTTTCCATTCAGCTGTGAATGGTTTGAGATCGTAGTTTATTTCTATTTTTTAAATATTTTTGATATTCTACACTTTGTATTGAATGTGACTGGGTCGGTTCTGTGTGTTACTGTCTCTTCCTGTTACAGTGTAAAGTGTTGTTAAAGGGAAGAAGTCACTTTACAGGTTTTTAATTTTCTTAAAAAGTTGTCCTTGTTTTCATGTTTGATGGTGAAAAGATTCCAAATAAAACATAGACAGTAAACTGTGTGTGTCTGTGTGTCTGTACGTGTGTGTGTGTGTGTGTGTGTGTGTGTCGACTGACTCCAAACGGCAACTGCTGCAGAATATCACTTTATATCTAAAGCACAATAAACTTACTAAAAGAGCTTCAGTGTAATTTGACTGATTTGTTACATAAGAAAAAAGTTATTCAATGAGAAAATAATATCAAAGGGAAAATTGAACTTATTTAAGGAAATCAGTAGCAAAGATAATTAATTTACTCGTGAATCTCCAGATTTCATTATGGCTCCGACTCTTCGTTTGAAGTGACTCGGTCGTCAACTTTAAACCAAATTAAAAATATCTAAATAACCAAAATGTTTTAAAAACTGATGAAACATATGTTCCATCATAAACTACCTCAGTCATACTTGTAAATAAAGATGGACGATGTAGCAGCTGCAAAAGGTGAAGCCATGAGATCTGGATCGTCTTCTTCATCCTGAGATATCAATGTGTCCATAAAGCACACAAGTTATTAAATAAAATCACTGCTCATGTTTGTCTGTGAATCACACGTTAACAAACTCAGTAAAAGTGCAAAATGAAAGAACGACAATGTGTGCGACACCTCCACGCGTTGTGTAAATCGTTATAATTGTTCTATTATCTTTACAAAACACTTTTGACACTAGCAGTTTAAAAAAATTACATTTCCAAAAGGTGTGCTGATATTTTTTCCTTTTCCACACGTCGTTGTTTCTCCATAACAAACAGAACTTCCCCCCCGAAGGCAACAAAACGTCCAGGTTGTTGTTATTTGTGTGTTTTCTTCACTAAGCAGATTGATGCAGGAGAAACAACAGGAAACGAACACAGCAGCGAGAAGAGAGAAGGATTCATGAACAGATCAGATCCATCACTGCCACGTGACTTTAACTTATTAAATAACCGCTGCTCACTCTTTTATTTATTCACCAAGTTTTTTAAAAGTCAAAAACAAACAAAAAAGCCTTTTACAGAATTCAAACATGCACAGTTTCTCTGCCCGGCAGCGACAGTGTGGGTGTGTTGTTGTTGTTGTTGTAGAGAAGTGTGTGTTATTGTTAAAACCATCGACTCAACTTTCGGGTAAAGACGGAGCACAGCTGATTAAACGTTATTATTGATTTGAACTCTGATGATTAGTCGATTAACAAACGAACAAAATATTTAAAGTTTAAATTTGATGTCTTTTCTCTGATTCCCAGATTCAAGAATTTTCAGCTTTTCTTTGCTTTATATCGTTTTAATTTCTTTATGTTTTGATAATTAATTCAAATGAATCAATTTGACTTCTTTATAAATTTTTATTTTTTAAATAAACTATAAATATCATGTTTTCATGTTCGACATATTATCTGCAGATTTGATTAGGATAAAGTGCAGTTTAATTTAAACAAATAAAACCAGGTTCTGCAGAACCCATGTTTGTTTTATATTAATGAGAAGTTTTATTTTGTAATAACTTTATTGACTAAATGCCGCTGCAGCTCCCCCTGGCGGTCAGGTTGGACATGTAGGCTGCTCCTCGTGGTGACGACCTGCAACGACCTCGTCTGCAGTCTGATGTTTGTCCAGCAGGTGGAGACGTTCCACTACAAACTGGTGTTTATATTTACTGATGAATATGGAGTTTATTGGACGTCTGTACAGTGTGTGCATGTGCGTGTGCATGTTTGTGTGTTTGCTGAAGCCTGAGACTCTTCTTTGAAATAATGTTCGACTGTTTTAATGATAATTTAAATATGAAATTGGAGTTTTCTGGAACATTGGCCACTGCTTTGTTTTTAAAATACTGTTGCGTTGTTGTATTTCCATATATGGGAGGATAGTAAAGTGCTAAAATGAGACTTTTAGAGAATCTTGTCACTGGTTTCAATCATAACGACTTCAGTGACTTGTTTAGTAAGGGCACGCTGGATTAAGTAAGTGAAGAGTAATTTCCCATGCTCCTTAGCAGCACAAACAGCAGATTAGTTTAGGATTTAGAGCCGATGGACCAGACAACGGAGACACTGATGAATGTGTGTGTATGTGTGTGTTGAAGTAAAAGTGTGTGTGTCAGCCAGAGGAGCAGCAGCCTCCGGCCGGCGTGGCCTGTGGTTCGTCGTCCACTATCTGTACTCCCCGCCTACTCGAAGCCGATTGGCTGGCCCCGTTGCCCTTCAGCCTCTCCTCAGCCTGAGCCGTTTCCATCATCCCTGAAACACACACAGACACACACAGACACACAAATGTTATATGAATGAAACACTAGGAGGTTTTCATTGTCATCTTGTTTGTTAGCAGGACAACGCAAAATGTATTTAACAGCTTCCTGTGACATTTTGTGAAGGGGCGGGACATGACTCGGCAGTTTGTCTAGTTCATAATGCTGATGTTCATATTTCACTGTGTGTTCAGTGTCTGTTGTGCAGGTGAACTCTTACTTTTACAAAGGTCCAGGAACAGCTCCTCGATGCCTTTGTTTAACTTGGCTGATGTGTGGTAGTGTTTGGCTCCGACAGACTCGGAGTAACTGAAGAGAAACACAGCAGCACATTAACATGAAGAAGACATGATGTGGTTTCTGTTCAAAAGAGAAAAGGAAACGTTCCAGAGCTCTTCACAGGTTTAACTTGTGAAAACAGTGAGAAAAGAGTTTTAAATAAAGTTCATACCTCTCTGCCTCTTCAACTGAAACATGTCTGTCTTTGTCCAAATCAACTTTGTTACCTGCAGGAACAAGAACACACTTATTTCACCACAAATTGCAAAGGAAAAGCAACAGCGCCCCCTGCAGCTACAAGTGGTGATCATCCTTTGAGTAAAGAGCCCGAGCGATGCAGTGGATTTCACGTCTAACAAAACTGACTGTTGGTTTATAAACTTTACTTCTTTGAATGAGCAGTTGGGATTAAGAGCTTTTCTAACTGAAATGTTTTAGAGTAAAAATAAAAAAAATCTGAATCCACATAAATCCATAGAAATGACATAAACATGTACATGAGCACATGTATGAAACAAACTGATCTCAGCTCAGAGACTCAAACTTCACGGAGCTGAACTTGGGACACCGGCCTCATGACTCGCTGCCTCATGGAGAAACATTTCCACACAGCGGGTTGTGTAACTGCAGCAGGTCCAAACTCATGAGGAGCATCACCAACATAATCCAGTTACAACGACTCACAAATGTTCTGTCACGACACAAAGAAACAACTTCATGTTCAGCAGCGAAGACGAGAAGAGACGCAAAGACGAGGACATGAAGGACAAACAGGGACAGACAGGGACGGACGGAAGCCCATGTGGACCACAGACATGATGAACTGTCAGATGTGTGATAACTTACCTACTATACATAGACAAATCTCGTTGCCCAACATTTTCCTCAGCTCTTTGACCCAGTTCTTCACCTGGAACCACACAAACAAACCCACTTTAATTCAACTTCATGTAAAAGAAGATCTACTGGAGAAGCAGTGACTCTCCTGCTGTTGTGTTACCTTCTGAAACGAGTCTTCGTCTGTGATGTCGTACACTAGTATGGCTCCATTGGAGTCTCTGTAGTAGATGGGACCTAACGCATGAAACCTCTCCTGACCCGCGGTGTCCTGCAGACAAACACAAACCAGGTCAACGTTCATCCAGCGACACGCTAACGTCACGCCAGCAGGAACACGGCTCTCTCACCCATATGGCGAGGTTCACCCTCTTGCCCGTGATGTTGAGCTTCTTCGTGAGGAAGGACGCCTGCGGAGGAAGAGGAGAACGAGACGAGTCAGTTTCAAGAAGCAGAGTGTGGTATCAAACTTATCTTCTGAACATGATTCCTCCAGGCTGCATCGTGATCAACTCTGAACACAACCCAAATATCTCATGTTTGTTCGCACCTGATTGGCTCTGGTCGGGTCTCCACACTCTAGAGACCACAAAATGATACTGAAATAACAGATGTTTTGAGACAATTTGTAAAAACAAACACAAACAAAGACAAATTAAAATCTTAAATCTGTATCTTTTACTGAAAACTGAGCAGAAGTTCATGGTCACATGAATATATTCATGGTTTCGTGACCTTTGACCTCCACAGTTATTCCACTGAGTTGTTATTGGTCAGAAACTTGAGGATTAAAATGCTGCAGGATTTATTTTTAATCTCTGGAGACAAGTGAAATAAATACGCTAATCAGGTTTGTTTTGTAACTTCTCATCTTCCAGTTTCAGTATAAACTGTATTACCAGTTAACCACTGGGTTAAGAGCTGCGTGTAACAAAGGTCAAAGTTCGTCTGAGGAAAAGATTTATCTCGCCCCCCCCCCTTTTGTTTTGACATGTTGGATCTTTACAGGCGACTCCGATTCAGAGATAAACAGTGAGGCTGAGACGTGATGTCACCGTGAGGTCCAGTTTCTGTCGAGCTGTGGAAACGGCCGAGGGAAAGTTACGGATTCAGAGTCCGTGAAACTTTCTGACAGTGAACGAGAGTAAAACAGGCAGAAAGTTTCCATCGTGACGAGTCTCGTGATGAACACTGACTGATGCTGGAGTCTGCAGCTCGCTCATGAATGGAAATCATGAGCGTCTGAGGCTCACGGATCAAAGGCTGGAGTAAATAAATCAACCGATAACTTTACGTAACAGCTGATCGTCTGGTGACAGCGTCGTGCAACATGCTGCTGCTTCACGGAACTGAGTCGGTCACAAGTGAGTGAGAGTGAAGAGACCTGAGCCCTGCAGCTGTGGAGCCGAGAAGCATCATGTGACTGTGACACATGGTGCTGGAGGAGCCTCCAGGACCCGGAGGCTCCTCCTGCTTCTTACTCATCCAGTGAAACTCTTTCATCCACTTTAACATGTGGATTCTCTTTTAAGGAGGAAAACATGTCTGACACCTGTAAGGGACATGTAACATGTGACCACAATATGATCATGTTTATTTCCCCTTTGATTGAGTCTCATACAATGTAACCTTGATCCTGCTGTATCCTGTTCTACTGAATGAATCTGGGCCTGATTGCTTGAACAGGCATTGTTGTTTAGATCTCATCAGAAGATCCTGACCTTTGACTTTGTACCAGAGTGGGAGGGAGTAGCCAAATGTATAAAGACAAAGAACTGTTTCCCGAATTACGTAACATCACATTTGATGATCACATCTTACAAATTTGGGGGAACAACACTTGTTTGGATGATGTCACGTTTGTTTGTCTGTTGTTGTGTTTACATGCACTTTAGTAACCGAGCTACAGACGTCCTCAGAGCTAACGTAACAGAGCGTGGGACCTGGGTTGAGAATTAATATAAATAGAGAAGTTTATCTGGCAAGTTAAAACTTCCATTGCATTAGAAATGATCTGTTTTATATTGGAACGTAAATCTTCCAGAGCCTGGTGAGGCCATGTTTACAGAACGAGCTCAGTGTCAGAGGAGAAATCTGATCCCTGAGCTGATTTACAGTCAACATGTCACCCAGCTACATGTGTGGTTCCTCTGAGGAATCAGGGAACTGACGAGAAACTCAGTTAAACAATGACAACACATTGTATTTCCTCTCTGAAGAAACCTTAACCTGAAACGGATTTTCCCTGAAGTTTGGCTTCGACACAGGAAGCTGTGAGAGCAGAGTTCATGAAGCAACTCACTTCAAGAGGTTCAAACACAGCAACGGTTACGCAACAGCAGCCGACGGAGCCGGGAGTCTGTCTCTCTTTCTCTCTCTCTCTCTTTCTCTCTCTCTCTCTTTCTCTCTCTCTGCCTGAGCTGCTCCGGCTCACAGGCGGCGGCTCTAACTCATTATCGATCCGTCACTGTGACGGAAACGCTGAGTCACTCTTCCTGGTTTTACACATTATTCTTTTTCTTTGTCTGCTGAGATCATGTGTGACCTGAGCGCCTCAGATAAACAACCCAAACAAGATGCATGATGGGAGAGAAGATGAACTGCCATACGCCAACACACATACACACAAACACAAACACACACATCTTATCAGCTCGACGGCCGTGACGACAAAGATTTGGATGAATATTAAAACTCTGGCTCGTGCTTTTCTCTTTGACACATGACAGCAAGATGATCTGAGGAACAGGAATGTTAATCATTTCCTTCATAAAATAATTTTAAAAAGGAGTATTAGGAAACTTGCATAGAGGTGAAGAAAGAACAGATAGATGTTGTTTTTTCACATTTCAGAAGCTGAAACCAGGAAATGTTTACTAGAAAAACATGGATTATTTATGCATCTGCCAAAAACACTTTCACTGTTTGTATCTGAAGACTTGGATGAAGATCTGTTCACATAAAATATGGATTAATGTGTAAAGCTTTCTTCATACCACTGATTAATGTGCCTGCAGAGTCCAAACATTTTAAGTTTAATTTCCAAGCAAATCTTCACAACAAGAATCTGAACTCAGACTAAATGAGAAAATATTTAGTGTTTTTGTTGAATGAAGTGAACGGAGGAGAATTTAAATTGACCACCTCCACAAACCAGTCAGGTTCCAGCACAGAAGGTCACATGTCTCCTTCTGTCCCAGTAACGCTGTTGAGTTAATGGTTTTTGCGAAACATTATGATGTCACGGTGACTTTTGGGATAAAAACATGTTTTCGTGACTTCAGCGTGACCTCGACTGACCTTTCAGCTCCTCAGATCTAATCAGGTCATCCTCGGATCTCTGAGGAAAGTCTGTGCAGAAGGTGAAGAAACTGAGTGGAGCTGATTGTGAGGTATCACACCGACAAAGCACAGAGACAAGTCTCCACCTGAGTTAAGCATTAAAATGTGAGTGAGTCAGAAAAAGAGAGATCACGTCCGTGGGAGAGAGAGAGAGAGAGAACAGCTGAGGAGGAGGGAAACGAAACTGGACTTTTATTTTGAATTTATTCAAATAGAACGTCACTGTGGTTTTTATCATTGACGTGTGAATGTTATTTAAAATGTTATTATTGTTACTTAACACATTTAAAGAAGCTTTAACTTTGCTTTCACACTTAGAATAATATGGATTTGACAGTATGAGAATAAACAAAGTTGCATCAATTGTATTTTGTATTGGAATCATAAATACTTCACATGAAGTAACCTGATTGTACTTGAACTTTTATCTCAAACTGAGTATTTTTCACTGAGAGGTATTTATATACTTTTACTTAGAGATGGTTTGAGTCTTCAGTGGACGCTTGGCTTTCACCTCAGTCAGTCACGATCCTCGACACTAGCCGGGCGGCTGCGGTGTCGCCCACAGCCCAGATCCCACGGTGCGACCCGGGCTGCGTAACGAACCCCCACACAAGTGACAGCGACACAAACACCTCCACCCAAACACCGCTAGCACCACCCGCCCTGCTCTGACTTTCAATAAAACAAACACCTGAGTCCGAGCGGGGCTAGCCTCGGAGCTAGCGGCTACCTGTCAGCGGCTAGCCTTGGAGCTAGCGGCTACCTGTCAGCGGCTGGCCTCGGAGCTACCGGCTACCTGTCAGCGGCTAGCCTCGGAGCTAGTGGCTACCTGTCAGCGGCTAGCCTCGGAGCTAGCGGCTACCTGTCGGAGGTTAGCCTCGGGGCTAACCCTGGGTCTTACCTGTAGAGTTGTGATGTGCTTGTCGTTGAACTTGTTCTCGCAGTAGCGCAGCACCAGCGACGTCTTGCCCACGCAGCCTTCCCCCAGCAGCACCACCTTGAAGGAGTACGTCTTGCCGCTGTTGCCGCCCGCCCCTCCGGCCGCCATGGCTGGAAGTTTGATTTGCGCTAATTTGTTGTCGCCGTTAATGAAAACAAGCGGCGTCGAGCCAGCGCTGCTAACGTTAGCCCGGGTCGCTGCGAAGTCCTGCGCAGCTCACATCGGCTTCCGACTTCCGCAGAAACCGGGGGGATCCGCGGAGGAGCGCGTCGACAGCTGCACACAACCCGACGTCGGTCGTTATCAGGCAACAGACGCGACGGGACCGGGGCCACACTCCGGAGTTATTCCGCTTTTCGAGCTCCTGCGTCTGGCTGTGTCTCACCCAGCTAATGGCGTCTCTGGAAGTTAGCTGTTAGCCGGCTAGCTCCCCAAAGATCGTCTAGGTTCAAAGATATGAGTCACTCGGTTATCTGAAGAGCAGACAACCCACATCCTGGCCACCCTGGGTTTCTGTTGTAATCATTAAATAAGAATATTTGTATACACCTTTCATTACATATTTTAGAGCTAAAGAAAAAATAAACCTATAATATATAGATACAACACTAATAATAATACGTTATTTGCAGTTTTCAAGCTAAAGCACTTCTATCTTTAGATATTCAGAATTCCCAATGTAGGACATGCAAATACTTATATTGAATACAATTAAAGACTATATAATACAATATAATTAAATTTAAGTTATAATATAAAAGATAATTTCTTATAAACTGAATAAAAACTAAATTATATAAAAGTTCCAGAAAAGGCAGGAATTGGTACACAGACTTTGAAGAGGAGTGAGACATCCACGCTACTTCCTGCTCTCTGCGACGTCACATGACGACAGAGTCTGGGCGGAGGGGGGGGGGGGGGGGGGGGGGGGGGCTTTAAGAGACTTAAAGAAGTGCCCCCAAAACACTTTATTTTATAATTTCACTATTTTATGATGGTTTTTATTAAATTAGATTTTTCTAATAAATTTGAATCATTGTTGTTTTATAATGTATGTATTTATGAGCTTTTGTGTTTTTTTTATGTGTAAATACAGTTAATATTCAATTCATATACGATTATATGGTATAATGTTATTGTATCCTGTTATTATAATGATATTTTCTTGATTTGATGTTCACCTGCTAGAAGCATATTTTCATGGTGGCAAAATGTTAGGATTAGGACGCAGTGTGGCTGTTTGTCCACTAGAGGTCAGGGACAGAAAAAAATAGGAGAAGCTGAGACAGAAACTTCACACGATGAAGAATAAGAACAGAACCATAATCAAATGTTACGTTTCAAACCCATTTTACTGTGACGTAATGGACTTAATCTGCTTTCAAACTCCCATGTGACGGTTATTCAGTTTCCAGGAGGGTCCACCAGAGGCTCCAGATGTTGACTCATCACGAGGGTCCACATTTTATTCAATAAGGACTTTGGATAAAGTCACAGTTTTGCGAAGACTATAAATAAAGTTGGACGACATGACAGCTTCCTAAAGTGAAACCAAAACATCCCGGTTGCCCCCTGGTGGCTGAATGCAGGATAAGTCAGGAAACCCGGCTGATATTTGAAGCAATAGTATTACTGAGGAAGAAGCAGTTCTTCAACCAGATTGTGTTTGTGTTGTTTGTGTGTGTTTGTTTCCAGAGTCAGAGCTTTCTGCAGTCGACTCATTTGGTCTGGAGTCGGAGCCGGATCCTCGTGATGAAGCCGCAGCCAGGGGGCGCCTGAGAGCACAAACATCATCATCATCATCATCATCATCATCATCATCATCATCATCATCATCATCATCATCTTCTTCTTCGTCATCTTCATCATCTCCTCTCACCTGTCTCGACCCTCTGACCAAGTGACACCAGCAGCTCCGCCCCCACACTGTGATTGATAGATTCTCCAGCCTTCGATCGCCCCGCCCCCAGTTTATGAAGAATTTCAGCTAAAACGAAACCATCAACGTCCTTCACCACTCCTGAGAGAGAGGGAGAGGGAGAGAGAGCGAGAGAGAGAGAGAGAGAGAGAGAGAGAGAGAGGTAGAGAGAGAGGGAGCGAGAGAGAGAGAGAGAGAGAGATATGATGGAGAGAGAGAGAGGTAGAGAGACAGAGATGATGGAGAGAGAGAGAGAGAGAGAGAGAGAGAGAGAGAGAGAGAGAGAGAGAGAGATGAATTCAATCAACTCCAATATTTATCCTGTGGCCTTGTAACCAAAGTTCATATTAATCACCTCAGTGCCTCAAATGTTTTTTATTCATTGATCTTTATTGATTGTTTATCAGCAGAAATATTTCAGATGATTTTACATTAATTAACAGATTCAAAATGAAATGAATTTTAAATAGTTTTTATGTATAATTATTTAGTCACCGTCTGCAGGAGTCATGAGTTCAATCTGATGTCGAGCTTTCCTCAGGACGCTGAAATAATCTGTGTGGGCGGAGCCAAGCGAGCGACACGTCTCCGTGGCCACGCCCTGGATCTCCATCATGGCCTGAAACTTCCTCAGCGCTGCTCCACTGGTCACAGCATCACGGATCTGCCTCCTGCCTTCTGATAGGTCCGACACCGAGCTGGTCATCAGCAGCAGCACACCTCCTACACTCACACACACACACACACACACACACACACACACACACACACATTTAGCAGTTTGTAATGATTAAAAGTACGCTTGTCTGCAGCTCCTGTTTCCTGTGAACTCGTTAATGAACAGACATTTATCACTGGATCACTGTGACACTGGAGAAAACTTTAAAACATGATGATTTTCCGGCAGATTCTGGAATCTGCAGCTAAAACGAACGTTCTTTATTCTTTAAAAAATAGTCTTAACTGTGACTTTCATACTTCACAGGACAAAGTGAGGTGTTGTACCGAGAGTGGTCACCAGCTCCATCACGTCTTCAGGTCCGTTTCCCTTCAGCGTCTCCAGAGACTCCATCACCTCCAGACTGTTGCCTACACATCGACCAATCGTAGCGTCCATACGACTCAGGACCGCCCCCGTACGCATGCCCAGACCGTTTCCTGCGTTCACCTGAAACACGACATCTAGACTTTATCACAAACTAAACACAAATCTTTAGTTACAACCTGTGCTTGTTTCATGTCTTTGAATGGGGAGGCAGTGTAATGGAAGATTCCACTGATCAATGTCTTACCACTGTTTTGACTGTTTGCTGTGCACTTAGCTGAAGCAACCTGAAGGTTCATGTCTTTACTTGGTACTTTCATTTCTGGTTGACTTTTATCTGGGCAACTGGGAGCTGGGGTTGATTCCTCTTTCTGTGTTATTAATGCCAGGTGCCAGATCCCTGTCTGCTTTCTGTTTTGTTTCCTGTTTTACCACAATGTATAAAACCTTCCTTTTTAACTATTTGTTAAAACTTTAAGAAATCTTTATTTCACATCTCGAGATACATTTCCACCACAGGCACAAAACTCCAAATCGATTGACACATTATAATCTGCAGAAACTTAAATAATCACTGGTTCCAGCATCTTGAATGAAAATATAACTATAAGAAAACTGGTAAAACCTTCCCAGTTTTTTAATATAAATGTTCGTACCAGAGACTGAGCCAGTTGTCGAGCACTTTCCAGATCTTTATACAGAGCAGCTTTTCCAAACTTCACGTCCAGCACCAGAGCCGTCAGAGACTCGGCTCCTTTCTTAGAAATAATCGAACCTGGAAAACACAACGACCACATATTTAAATTCTCATTTACTGATCAGAGTTGGATTTAAAAGTGTTTGATGGCGTCAGGGTTCTGTCCGGGACCTGTGATGAGAGGCAAACTGTCCACGGTGCTGGTGGCGTCCCGCAGGGCGTACAGGACCCGGTCTGCAGGGACCAGCCTCTCCGTCTGACCCACAATGCAACAGCCCACCGAGCCCAGGATCCTCTGAACCTGTGATTAATGTCCATTAACCTGTTGTGTTCATAGTGAAGCAGCTCATTGTAAATCAAACAGTAGGTAAATGGATGTTTTGTTGTTTACCTGCTCAGCTGATTGGTGGATGTTGAATCCTGGAATCGACTCCAGTTTATCCAGGGTTCCTCCTGTATGAGCTAAGCCCCGCCCACTGATCATTGGCACCTGAGGTTAGAGAATCACACACGTTCCATATTATAAAAACATTTGATCAGGAACATGAAAACTTTCTATTGGTTGATTAGGACACACCCACCTTGCAGCCACAGGCGGCGAGCGCCGGCGCCAACACGAGGCTGATTTTATCTCCCACGCCACCGGTCGAGTGTTTGTCTACCAGGAGCCCCGCCCACTCCTTTGGCCATGACATCACTTCACCCGATGTCATCATCTCCCTAGTGAGGGTCTCGGTCTCGGTGACGACCATCCCCTTCTGCCAGATGGCCATCAGCATGGCACCTCCACAGAAGAAGAGACAGTAAGAAGCAGCTGATTGGTCGGCTCAGCCGGAGGCAGTGAGATGTTCCTACCTATCTGACATTCCTGGATGCTTTGGTTTGTGACGGCGGTGATGAACGTTCTGATTTCCTCGTCGCTCAGTGTTTCTCCGTCTCTCTTCTTCTTGATCAGGTCTGGTATCGACAGCATGTTGATCTGAAAACAGAATGGGTTAGGGTTAGGGTTAGGGTTCTGAATCATCTCTGAGATGTTTCCACAACCGGATACAAAGATGGACGACAGGAAAGATGAAAAGGGAAGTGGAGATGTGCCAACGTCTTTATTAACGGAGAGCTGCTCTGACTGTGGTTATTCAGTCGGCTTCTCCTGCGTCTGTCACTGATTCACAGCTTGAAACTTTGAACATGTGAAATGCTTATTATCTCGCTCTGCTCTGAGCGAAGAAGCCAGTTCTATAGGATTCCAGACAAGCTCCACTCCTTATTTTTGAAATTCATGTGGCTTCATGCACAAAACCAACTGTTCGGCCAGACTAAGTGTTTATTAAAACCAAGTGCTCCTTCTCCTGGAAGCTCCCCCACTCAGAAGGTTCCTAGTCACTGATCAAATCTAAAAACAGGACCAAAAACATATCATACTTTCAAAATGAGATCATTCTGAGTTGTCCCTGGTCCCTACCTGGTCTGGTGTTCGCAGCCTGTCATGTGCCATCGACCCTTGAGTGATCATCAAGCAGCCGCAGGTCAAGCTCACCGGCCAATGGGAGCGCAGGGAGGAGGATATAACCTGCCAAAAGAGCCAATCAGGTCCCAGCTCTGGTTTACTCAAGACAAATACAAAGCTATGTCTGCTCGAGGTCGCTGCCCTTTCACACAGTCTGAGGGTCGTCTGAGATGTTCATAATGTCGTATGTTAAACATGTGCAAGATAAAGCCACAGATCTATATCCCAGTCACTTCACACTCATACCTTTACTTCTAAAGGGGACATGTCATGTTGTTGAACATTTATTCGTGTCTCTGGCCTCCAATGCAGAAAATAATCGATCTGAGGGATCAGAGGTGCAACAGCTCCGAGGTTTTGACCTTTAGAAAAATTGGTGTCTATATTTCTCCTGCTGCATATTCCACAAAGATGGACAGCGAAAAACTGACAAAATTATCCTTTGATTAACGGCTTCTGTGGAGTCTCTAGTTATCTATAAGAGAAATGTTTTTCTGTGATTTGAAAACCAGGGGGCGGGAGTCCGAATATGAAATTATATTTCGGATGTAAAATAAAAATGTGTCCTACCCTAATGTTTAACAAACGGAAACATCCATAAAGTTTTACCATCTTCAGTAGGCAGGCAGGATTCAGCATAAACTCGGTAGATATATATTTTACAGCTTTACACTGTAACTGTTTGGGAACTTTATTATTAATAATGACCAAACGTTGTTTTAGCTCTAACACTTCTTTGACTGTTTGTTGTGTTGATTATTAATATTGACACAAACACACAATATAAAATAAACTAGTATTTTGTCAAACCTGGTGCAGTTTATATTCTGCTCCTGAAGTCCACCTGGAGGTTTGCAGATCTGTTCCCTGAAGTCAGTTTCTCACAGTGTGAAGCTGTTGTGACGTCAGGAGTTGAGATCAGTGATTAACTCGACTTTATCGCCCAAACAAAGTCAGAGGTTGAAAGAACCACACGTGAAGTCCAGACTCTAACTTTGTAGTAAATGACAGTTTATTATAAAGATTACAGTCTGTTGCGTTGCAGAGCTCATCAGTTGTCATCGTGTGCTCATTTAGAAAAGGAAAAAAAATATACAACTCACGCCACTCACTCCAAAAGAAACTACAAACATACTTTAAAAAGAGGAAGCCAGAAAAGGGGGGTGGGGTCGGGGGGGTAACCATAAAACCATAAAACCATTAGAACCAGGTGAAAATCAGGAGGAGGAGGGTTTCACACAGAAGTTAAAAGCCAGGATTCTCAGCCAATCTGCAGGAAGTTGAGGAATTAGTACATTAGGACTGGATAATAATAACGATTTTCAAATTTCTATCTGGTTGATAGAAATATTACGTTTTTTCTCAGTTAATTGGAAGTAGTTTCCTGATGTAAGAAGAATCGAGTTTCCTGATGTAAGAAGATCTTCATGTAATTTAGACTGAGCAACAGACAGCAGGGACCCGAGGTCACATGTCCTCACTGAACCAAACTACTGTAATTGTTGCAGAGAAGGCGACGTCTCCATCCGCGAATGACTCTGTACAGTACATTTAGTCCAGGGTGATATATACTACACAGACATAGAGCATATATCTGTCCAGCGTGATATTCACTCAGTGTAAACAGCTACACACCAGGCACTTTCTTGTTCTGTGAAACCAGGAATGTTTGTTTAAAAGATGTTTGTGGTGTAAACAGCTGGTTTCATTTGGATAGTCAAGCGTAGAGAAGACGTAATTTAAATGAATCATTAAATGTCCAATGCTTACTGGGCAGTGCATGTTAATCAGTCCACAGGGTCACACTAAATTCAGATTTTAGAGGCAGCAAATTATACGTAGAATCTTTTTATTATACTTTGTGGTCATTGGCGTCCATTTTATTAGAACGTGCGATAAAAGGTGACATCAAGTTGACATATCAACTTTTAAAGATGATATGTTGAACTCTGATTCATGTGGAGTTTGTCTCCCTCTCTTTTAGCTCTTGTTTTGGTCTCCACCACCTTCTGACTAACTGCGTCTGTCTGTAGATTTATGCGGATTAAGTTTACAAAGATTTTCAGGAGAGATTCCGGATGTATTAAGAACTGGTTTGGAAGTTGTCCCCCATTCATTCAAATCTACGTGTTTCTTCACGCGAAATCAAATCTCCTTCTGGTTGTCTTCAGCTTTTTCACTGGAACGTCTCACACATACAAATAGCTTGTTGGAGTTGTGGGAAACATTTACAAATATAAAACCTTCATCATTTAAAAAGTCTGGTCAGCATGCAAAAAGTTAGAATTGATCTTGATAAGATTTGAGTCCTCAACAGTTTTACTGTAATTTATAATTGAGGTGAACAGGAAGTATTTTGTGTTGCTGTACTACTGCAGTTGGCCACAGGGGGCGAACGCGCAGCTGGCTGATTGGCCGTGTTATGTCGTGTTGTCCTCATACATTGTGTATACGACACAGGGACGTTGCCATGTTGTTCAAGAATGTGAGCTTTGATGTTTTGAAACTTATCTTTTATTAGCATCAGGCTAACAGCTGATATGTAGGTGTTTACAAAGTCTGAATACCACAAACGGATAAAGACCTCATAGACCAAAATATTCCTGTATAAATGTCATTTTCTACTATACTTTATATATTACACTATAGCTACATTATTCTACCATAATATATATTCAAGAGACTATATAGTCTACTGTGATGTGCTGTACATGGACTATACATTCTCCTCTGGTCTGCCATGGGCAGGTATTACTTCTATAAAAGGGCGCGGTCATTGCGTCACATGTTCATGTACTAAAGTCGGAATCAAGAGGGATAAACGCGGTTGATTGATTCAAAGTGGAAACAGGCACTGAAACGTTGATTGTGCTTTAGCGGAGGTCAAGAGGAGACGTGTTACATCACAAGATCGTTGTTTGGAGTTCCTGTAAAATACTGAGAATACATTTTAATTGTAGTGATATAAAGCAAATACGTTTTTAAAATTCTACACCTTCCAGCAACTTCGGAGATGTCTTATTTACGTGCTGTAACCTGTTTATCGTACAGGTTTAGAAAGACAACAACAATAAAAATGAAAGATGGTTTTAGCAGCAGTTTGTCGTCTTCGAAGCTTTTTCCTGCGTCTGGTTCTACAACCAGTTTGTTAAATAACGAGTTACAACATGTAAATGAGACCCCGTTGCTGTTGGGAGGTGTAATTCTTTCATTTTAGTTTGAGCTATGCTAGCAGTTTCCCTCTGCTTACAGTCTTTGTGCTAAGCTAGGCTAAACTCCTCCACATTGATGATCTTCAGGTAATATGTTTAAAAGAGAATTCCTTTTTAAAAAGCCGTTACATTAGAGCTGCAATAGTTAAATGATAAATTTACTATTTTTACTGAGAATCTGTTTCCAACAATTAGTCAAGCCAAGAAAAATTCATCTGCAACAATTCTGATTATTGATTGGTCATCATTAAGAGGCAAAATGGCTCTATTTTGGCTTCACTTCTGGAGAACGGGAGGAGGTGGAGATGTGTCGTCCATTTTTATTTACAGTCTATGGTCTAACGTGATGCTGAAATTTACGAGAGGTTCGATGCAGATTGATCAGTCGTTGCAGCTCTAAGTGAAAACATCTCCATTCACGGCCTCTGGGGAACTCTGTATATGGTCTGGAGGAAACTCCACATATGGCAGGGAAGGAATCCCCAATATGGCAGGGAGGAAACTCCATTTTTGGCCTGTTTCTGACAAGTTACTGTAATATCAGGGGTAACGGCAGGTACTGCCATATTTAATTTAGGAATTACTCACTTGAGTTACAGGGGTCAACCTAAGAGATTCAGGTGTCGGTGTGAGGAAAGTATAGAAGGGGAAGGAGAAAGGTATTTTCTGTACAGATGGCTTTAAACACATAGCACCATGTACAGTAAGCCCTCGATAAGCAGGTTAGAAACCAGAGAGGTTTACAGTTGGAGCTCGGCTGCAGCTCTCCCTGAAACACACAGCACATCAGCACAAAGTCATACTCATTGACAAATCATCATGAATTCTCAAACATCACCGAAACGACCTTGAAATTCAACTCATTGTCAAATCATAAGTAACTCAAAGTTATTGTCCAAACTATTAAAACTCTGTAAGTCATCACCACCACATTATTATTACTTGTTATTCATAAGTTCTAGATGATCGGAATTAAGATACAAACAGAAAATCAACACAAAATCTTCGTGAGTGATATTTGGAAAAAGAAAAAATGCTAAGACACAAGAAAATTTCTTTTAAAAGGTGCGGAGACGTATCGTCCGCAAGAATCTCCTGTTGTTAAGGTCGAGACTCGCTAATCGTCCAGCTCCGCTAACAAAAGTCCAGCTAATCAGGTGTGAGTGATCAGGAAAGAGGAAAAGAACCTGTCTCATGAACTCTGTCTTCAGTTTGTCACATCAGCTTTTTGATCAACGTATCTTCACCTGATGAGAACGTTCAGCTCGGTGTTCAGTGAACAGTCCCGTACGCTAATGGGTCATGTGACGTATCATCGAAGGCAAAGAGGCTCCTAAAAAATCCTAAAGATTATCGCTTTTAAATATTCTTCTCCAATCTCAGCTTGGTTTGACATATTTTCAAACTCTTTTTACCTCAAGGTCGTACGAACACATCATTGCTCCGGTTGCTTTCGAACTAAAGCTCAAGAGCTAACAGGTAGCACGAACGTAGCTTTAAACTAAATGATGATTCATCAAAATGGCACCAGAGTCAGCTGCTGCCTCGTTGGCTTCTGAGCTTATAAATAGAGACATAATACATTTAGTTTAGGGTTTTACAGTTTGATCAGTGGACACTAAGTGTGAGCAGAAGTCAAAATGAAGGACGGCTCTCTGGACTCAGACCTTGATGTTACCACCCTTCACAACACGGAGATGATCAAACAGCTGACGAGCCAAAATGTCACAGAGATCATTCAGAAAGTTGGGCTCTGCGTTGGTAAAAAGGTTTAAAGATTCAGTCATTGCTAAGATATCATGGTCAAGGAGATAGCCTAGAGTCTGACCAGAGGTCAGGGGTTATGAGGTCACAGTTCAGGATGTTTAGAGGTTAGTGATCAGCAGTTACGGGGTCAAGTGGAACCATCCAGCAGTTGTCTCAGTGCCCTCTCGATGTTGATCCGGTGCCCCAGTCTGGTGACGCCCAGCTCCACATAGTCCTCTTTGGTGAGGGCGGGGAGATGGGAGCCTTCAATCTCGTGCTCCTGGAAGCGCTGGCGATGTTCGGCTAGACCCACGCTCTCCAGCCAGTCACCCACGTCATATTTATTCCACAGGTTGAGGGGCCGCTGCCTCCATGGCCTCAGGGCCAACAGGGGGCCACTGAGTACTGGGGAGGGGCAAGGTGAGGCGTGGGGGGAAGGTGAAGGCGAACGGGACCTGGTTCGTGCGCTGGCGCTTCGCATCACAAAGCGAACCTCCTTTGGTTCTGAGGGGAGACTTAGACTGGAGGACTTCAGGATGGTTAGACCGCGACCTGAGCTCAGATCTGGCCTTTCAGAACATGGGGTGGGGGAGGAGGCGAGCCCTATCGACCTATCAGAGGGGGAAGGAGAGGGGGAGGGGCTCCGGCGGGTGACAGGGTAGCGACTTCCTGGCCGGACTGTGTAGCTTGCGCCATATCCTCGCTGGGAGATGGTGTGGAGTTCACCGAGACTGGAGAACAACCTGCAACACATTAAACCGTAGTATAACAATATCCTAATTACTAGAGTTACCATTTGACACTGTGGTCAGACTCAACCGTCTAGTTATTGTTATTATTATTCAAGTTTATATATTTTATTTATTACTGTTAAAACACCTGCGGTTCTGGAAGCTTTGCTTTCTGTTGAACATGCAGAGATGTTAGTGATGCTAACTCTAGGCCTAGAACGTAAAACTACTGTGGTAGTGTTAGCTAGTAGGTCGGATATGTTAATGTTTGCAACTTTTGCTTTTGTCCCTTTCTTTACGAAAGACCCACATGTTGTGAAACACGAAGCTTGACAGGCTCGTTAGGTTTGCTAAGCTTGGTTCGGCAGAAAGCTTTTCAGGGGAGGTGTTTAGCAAACAACAAACAATCCAAAGATGGACAGGGGAATAATTCCAGATTTTTAGTAGTTAGTCATCGGCATAGAAGGTGAACGTTAGTTAGCTGTTAGCTAAAGAAAGTCATCTCTTGGCAATAACAAGAAGTGTTTACCAGAGATGAAACCTACGGTTTACTCTCTCCTCTGTCCACACATCTGGAACAACACAAACAACGGACTCTGTTACAGCACACACACAAACACACACACAGAAGTAGTGCTATCAGGTCAGCACTTACCTGGCACCTCCTACTGGTGACCGCCGGCCTGGGTCAAGAGGGCTCGGCTCCTCCCCGAGAGAATGACTGTCTTTGTTGAGCAGCTGTAGCCGATTCACCAGATCCAGTCCAGAACCTGCCCTGCCACTCAGCTCCATAGCTGATGCCGAGCGACTGGTCAGATCCACAACCGACGCCGACCCCTGACCTCCCAGTGCTGCTGGACGGCCCCCTCCTTCCTCTGGGCTGAGGCCCCGGCGTTCCTCCCCGCGGTCATCCCCTCCTCCCCACAGCTTGGACCTCCTCTGGAATAGGTAGCGTGGCTGTCGGCTGGTGGGGGAGGAACAGAGTGGTGAAGAAGGGGAGGAGGATGCAGTGGAGGGGAGAAGCTCACTGTCTGATGATTGCTTCTGCAGCGGGTCCCGAAGTGCAGAACGACCCCGGCCGATTGGTGAACGAAGACGAGGCTTGAGGCCTGATGGGGAAGTGACGGCAGACGAGGAAGCTTGGTGAGTAGCAGGTGGGGAGGTGGGGGAAGCTGGAGCTGGAGGGGAGGCCAAGGTAATGGAGGGAGGGAGTGAACTGGGCGAGGAGCTGTCATGGAGCCGTTCATCACTTCCTTCTTCCTCAGGGCCGCCCTCTCCCCCTCCCTCCCCAACTCGCCGTGGTAATAGTGTAAGAGAGGATGGGGGAGGAGGAGCAGTAGGACTGGCAAAGGCAGGGGGAGGAGTCACAAGACCAATTCTGCGCAGCTCCTCCCTAGTTTCCTCATCACTGGACGACAACAATGCTGGTGGGAGTGTCACTGTGTAAGCCCCACCCTCCTCCTCTGAGCTGCCCACTGTAAGGCTTCTGCGCCTGTCAATCAGAGCTGAGTGACTCTCACTGGCCAGTGGTGGCAAGGGGGTGGGTCTCCAACGTTCAGGAGATGGGCCAGCAGGTGATGTTACTCCTCCCTCTGTCTCTGGACGTTCTACCTGTCCATCAGGGAACAGAGGCGGGGTTATGCGTTTATGCCTCAGCTCCGGGCTGCTTTGAGGAGTTGTGCGCTTGGTTCGCTGCTCGGGGCTCGTCTGTGGAGTTGTGCGTTTGGATCGTGGCTCAGGGCTGCCCTGAGGGGTGGCGATAGGGGTGCGCTTGTGTCTGCCCTCTGGGCTTGCGGACGGGGTGGGGATGGGTGTCGTGGAGGCAGATGCGTGTTTAGCTCGAGGCTCAGGACTCGGGGTTCTGGCAGTGAGCGCTCGTTCTCGTGCCGCAAGAGCCAGGGCGAGTGGGGAGGACGGGTCTGAGGAGAGGAAAACAGAATGAAGGTGAACAAAAGGTTGTTGTGGTGAAGAAGTAAAGATCTATCATCAACTGATTCATTTATGTGAGGAAGTTATTAAAGCAGAATTGTTTATCAACTCTTGGAACATTCTGCAGCAGCACAAGGGATTTCAGAAGGTCGTGATGTTGGACTTACCGAGAGGTTTTCCTGTTAGTGGGTGGAGGAAGGTGTGAGGTGTCGGGGAAGGTGATAGAACTTGGGCGGGAGGAGGAAGCTCCCCGAGGTCGTCCATGGAATGGCTCAAAGTCAGCAGGGGTGGCACCTGGTTTTCAGACCCCGCCCCCTCAACCGACAGGAAGAGAGACGACCGGCGGCCCTGTACCCGAGCGCGCTCTGAAAGAACCTGCTGCTGGTACATCTCCGCCCTGCTGGGGCTGCCGAGACCTCCTCCGTCTAATTTGGACAAATCATAATCTCTGATCCCAAGTCCTAGCAGAAGAAAACACAAGGAGACAAATGTCCTGATTGAAACATGTTTCTGTAGAAATCAGAAAGACGACAAGTCAGAACCATCCTCACCCTGCTCCTCTACAGGAAGTTGTTTCAGCAGAGGTGACTTCCTCCTCTGCGGTTTGGTGGGTGGAGCCTGCTGTCCCACGTTAGCATAAGGGTTTTCTATTGGTCGACCCCTGCGGCGTGATAGTGGTGAGTGGCCGAGGGCAGGGCTAGTGCTGTGGAGAGAGAGCGTGGAGGTGTGTATGGCGGTGTGTGTGGCAGAGTGCAGCGCGTGCGGGGGGGCGACGGCGTGTGCATCCGGCGGCAGCGACGGGGGCGTGTCCTGCAGGATGATCATCGACCTCGCTTTCCTCTGACGCTCGGCGTGGGAGTGGCTTCTCGACGGAGAGTCAGAGAGCTCCTGCAGCCTCGGCTCCGCCCCTGGCTTGAAGCTGGAGCGGGTCAGCCCCTCCCCCCGGGCAGGGGGAGGAGGGGGAAGGAAGGAGGGGGGAGGTCCGGAGTCGAGGAGGAAGAGCGGGGAGGTGGCGGAGGCGGCGGGAGGAGGGGGAGGAGCAGTCTGAGGAGGAGGAGGGATGAAGCTGTCCGTCAGCGAGGAGCTCCGTGGAAACCGACTCTCGTTGATCAGAGCGGAGACTCGGTCGTCCTCAGGTGTGCCTGTCCACAAAGACGTAAGATCAAAGCACCTGAACACTTTAAACTCTTTACACAAACAAACACACTGATCATGATGAGGTGTGATGATGTCATTGTGTGTGATTGTGTGAGTCTCACCAAAACTCTTGGTTCTGGACATTCCTCTGGGTAGAGCCATGGTGCTCTTCTCTGGGGCTGAGGGGGGAACCAGACCCTGCCGCTCAAACAGAGACTACACACACACACACGCACACACACACACACAAACACACACACACACAGAGAAAACTATTATTCGGCACAATGACTAGAACCTCTCATGATGAGTTATGTTGTGTTTACGAGCTGTGACTTTGGAGAACGAGATGTTTGTACAACTACAGTTTTTATATAAAATGAGAACTGCAAATAAAATACAAAAAAAATAAAACCTTGTCCATGTTCGTACAGTTTCCAGTCTTTAATGTTGTGGACATTACGAACTGGAGGTTGATGCATCGTTTACAGGTTGTAAACTGGTATTTAGGTGACAAATACACAACATAAGGAGCATGTTTGTGACCTCACATTAATCTCAGCCTGTGTGATCCGCCGGCTGGTCGGTCGCTGTTTGACCGTCGCCGCTCGGAAGTCGTCCGCAGGCCGCGCCCTCAGGACGACTTCCTGTTGACCGCTGGCCAACATCTCATCCAGTTTATCTGGAGGGAAGAGACACAAAGAACAACATTAACCAAATATGCTCAACCTCATTTCATCACATCATGACCACAACAACAATAACACAACACGACAGCAAAAACAGAGCTCCAGTAACAGGGTCGTAGCCACGATGTCAGAAAACAGAGAGGAGGAGATTTGGGTTTGACGTGTGTCAGTGTCCTCAGCAACACCGACACCAGGCCGACATCATGCAAGTCACAACAACTGTCACTTTAGGTTGACGACACAACACTGTCACACACTGAGAAACTAACACCACAAACATGAACTCAGGATCATGTGACTCACCGTAGCGTCTCCTTCTGGCTGCAGAGAGAGCAAAGGTCAACAACACACTCTCCTACAGTCTGACTAATCACTGTGTGTGTGTTTGTGTGTGTGTGTGTTTGTTTTACCGATGTCCTCCAGGTCAGCGGTCATGGACTTGGATCGGAGCGTGAGCGAGGTGCTGGGGGCTCGTTTTGGAGGGGGCGGAGCTAAAGGGTAAGAATCAATCAAATGACAGTTGACAGTAGATTAAAGAAAAGAAAAGAACTGTGTTTTTGTCAAACTCATCACATCATAAAATTAATTCACATAACGGACAAGTTTATTAAATTATAAATAAACAATATTGATGACTGAAGAGAACAAATTAGGTTAAAAAAAATCAAAGATGGCGCCGAGACCTTTCTTCCTGATGAGGTTGGATTCTGACTTCCTGGAAACGGACACGACTTTCATCACCAGGCGACTTCCTCCCTGTCGGATCAGAGAGACGACCTGCCGGTGACCCACCTTCACCACGTCCGTACCGTTCACCTGCACACACACACACACACACACACACACACACACACACACACACACACACATACACACACACACACGGTCAGTTTTTTTGCCAAGCAGAGATCTCACGAGGCCTCAGGTGAGAGGTCAGGCGTTACCTCGATGAGAAAGTCTCCAGTCCGTAGCCCCGCCCTCCAAGCCACGCCCCCCTGGTCGACTGACTCCAGGTACTGAAGAGCAGGAAACGCCGGCGTCGGGGCGAACTCCTCGATGGGCGTCTCAGCTTGAGAGAGAGAGAGAGAGCACCATGGTTTTAATTATGTTGGACTTCTGTCTCCATGTTAGTGATCAATAACAACATCAATAATCGATATCAATCAATCAGCTTCATTTGAGAACCACGCTTTATTGTTGAGGGGAGTTTTTAATATAAGTAAATCTCTTTTAATTTCTAAGACACCCTTATTTCTCATAAAGCAAACACTGTTTCCTTTATGATCCATATTCCTGTTTGATGTGTTGAAGGTGTCGGGATGACGGACGTGTCCTGAGAGCTGCTGATGATAATAATAAGATGTTATTATGAAACCTCACAGCAGGAGTTCTTCATCACTGTGTTTTAAATATCCTCATCTGTCCCAACACCTCCGAACACCCACTCCTCCTCCCCCCCTCCCTCCTCCGATGGGTTCATCCCTCTGTTTCTACCTTTAGCTCCTCTGAGGACGAAGCCGAATCCCTCGCTCTCCCTCTTCTGCAGCACGGCCGCCTTCTCCTCGATCACGTAGTCACTGACGCAGACACACACAAGAAACACACATGAAACACAACTGTGAGATCTCAGCGGTTTGATTCTAATCTGTTTTACATATTTGCTCAAATCTGTCGTGATGTAAATTCGCAGCTAGGACGACGTCCGGCAGCAAATTGACTGGATTAGTTTGCATTTTGTTTTAAATCTGTATTTGAATCCAGTTATATTATATTCACATCAGTATAATTTTATACGAGAGTGCTCAATGTTTTATTGGACTGTATAAAATGAACTAATAAAATAATATCTAGTAATTGAGCTTAATTACAACCTGTATGTGGTGTAGTAACAAAGGTTCACCTGTAGGAGGTGTAGTTGTCGTAGGACCCTACAGTGTAATGTCTGAACAGTCTCTTGGTGCGATCCTCCCTCGTCTCTGAAAAATACAGGAGA